>NW_027186372.1:5790788-5798858 GCF_028583685.1 Petaurus breviceps papuanus
AGAGAGAGAGAGAGAGAGAGAGAGAGAGAGAGAGAGAGAGAGGAAGGATTCTGCTGGTTATCCTTTGAGTCATCAGGGTTCTACAGGTTTTGGTTACACTATTTTTATCATTAGTAAAAGCTCTGAGATTTTAAAGTTCCACTAGAATTTGTGGTATTATCTATATTCAAAGTACAGGTTCAAAAGGGTTGTGGCAGGATAAGGGAATTTCTCCCAACTTTAGGGTTATTTTAAGGCTCTGCTGCACCCAAAAAACTTCAATGAAAAGAGAGAGAAGTGTCTATTTCTGCAAAGAGTGGAAGCTGAGGGTCAGAAGAGGCCTTTCCCTCTTCTTTCAAAGATCTTACACTCCATATGCACTCAGGAGATGATTCATCAAGAAACTGCCTCTGCTTCACATTAACTAGCAAGTTCTCTATGGAACACAGAAAGGCAGGAGAGGTTCTTTACTCTTCCTGGGTTTTGGTTTTCATTTATAAATGTTTGAGATGTAAAATCTGTCATAGGATTTTGACTAAGTTAAAAATGATGGTCAATGAGTACATTTATGTGAATTTTTATATTGTGCTACCCTTTGGAGTTTGTTATTAATAGTTTTAGGATATACTTCCTCACCATCAAATATTCAAAGCATCATTACATGAATGAAAGATAACATTTGCCTAACATTCGATACATTATATAAATTTTTTAAGAACTTAACCAGAATCCTTACAGAAAAAGAACCCTACTCTGATTAATAATGTTTAAATACATGATAATTCAACCCAGCTATAGAAAAGAAAGCCACTACCGCACTCACTGGAACTTTATCCTTTTCTTCCTCACACGATAGCTTACAAACTATAACATCCTCGCTAGTGTTCTAACCACGCACCTTTTCTGGCTTTAAATACTTGATTATATTTAGTCATTACTCAAGTGGATTCAATTAACAATTATCAGAAGCTTACTATGACAGAGTATAACAGAATAACAGAGGACTGAATCAGAAAGACTCAGGCTCCAATCTCTCTGATAACTTGATCATTAGCAAATCACTTTATACATTTTAAGCCTTAGTTCCAACATAAAAAAGCAGGAATAGCAATAACAGCAGTATTAATTACTACCTAGCACCATATACGGTTATTATGAAACTCTACTAACGTATGGATAGTGTTTTGCAAACTTTAAAGCACTCTATAAATGTGTGCTACTGTTATTATGTATAATGCACACTGACGTGCAACAAGATAGTTCTTGTCTTCAAGGATCAACCACTGTGCCACACTGCTTTCTGAAAATGTCAATCTAGCAAACGTTTTTAAGATTACAGTTACAGAAGGCAGGTGGGGAGTGGGGCGGATGTTATTGTTGTTCGGCCTTCATTTTCAAAGAGGACCAATGGCCTCATGGGGTGATGTCTTGACTCGCAATTGAATTGGATTTAAGTGAGGCAGGGCTGTACAAAATCGTCAGCCTCACTCTCTCCTCCAGGGTCATCTGAGTCCAGTGGCATGACACAGGTCAGAACACCTGGAGACGATCTCAGACGTAGTGGGAGACCTTGGCCCTTTTAAGCTGAGATCTTTCCCAAGTCTCAGTTAGTCCAAGGTAACACCCACTCAGTGAGCTACCACCTAGAGAAGTAACACGGTAAAACAGAACTGTAAAATGGATTTCAAGTTAGGAGACCTTGGTTCTGGGCACAACTCTTGACATTAATTTGTTTTGTAGCCTTAAGCAAAGTAGTTCCTTGAAGAGTAAATATCTCTTGAAAAATATAACAACATATATAAATAATGCTTTGAAAACTTGAAAGTGCTTCCTATGTTGCTGTTATTATTCTTATGTTGGGGATAGAGTGGTGGGTCTAGAGTAAGGAAGATTCACCTTCTTGAGTTCAAATATAGCCTCAGACACTTACTAGCAAAGTGACCTGGGCAAGTCACTTAACCCTGTTTGCCTCAGTTTCCTCATCTGTAAAATAAGCTGCAGAAGGAAATGACCAACCACTCCAGTACTGTTGACAAGAAAACCCCAAATGGGGTCATGAAGAGTTGACTCTCAACAACAATTCTTACATTTCTAATACATAAAACTAGAGGGGTAGATTAGACCTTGATAATTTTGTTTAGCTCTAATATGCTCTGATTCTATATACCATAATGGGATTTTCATTTCTTTTAAATGCCAACATATTCTAGCAATTCAGACTATTCTCAAATCCTTGTGGAATTTTTCTGTGGTAATTAAAAATTAAATTAGTATTTTAATATTTTAAATCTACAGTAATACCAAGTTATTGTCATAAAACTTATTTTCTGATTCAGCTGCATGTAGTAGAACTACTGAACTCCTTAGGAACTACTAATTTTTCTAATTCATTGAACTTCACTAACTTAAGACAATTAGCACTTACCATTAATAAGCAGAGTACTATCAGATCCTGGATATGAATAGTTTAGACGACCTGAAGGTAAAAGAAGGCCATTACTAAATTCATTTTTTGTAAAATTGGTGCTCAAATAGCTAAGGTATATTAGACTGAAAACTGATAGCTCTTCAGGTAGTAAGATATAAATAAGTTATATTTGGGAAAGAATTCGTTTTGTAACTAATGATAATTTTAAGACCCATAAAGAGATGGCTTCTTCTCATACTGGATTAAAGTGTGTGTCAGTGGACATATCCATTAGCCATTTTGTATATGATTTTAAAATAGGACAGTCAAATAAATTCTAAAGTGTTTCCATGAAAATATAAGATCATACTTTACTTTCAAATCTCCATATATTTTTCTAGAAACTATTTCCAGCACTATTACAAATTACAAGCTCATGTCCCAAATTAACATATCCAGTCTACATTTTTTTTCTCATTGATATACTTTTTTTTTATTTGTGTGTATATTTTTTGCCTTAAGGTATATCACTTAAGAGTATGATTGTAGCACATGAATACCAAAGAATGCCTAGGCATTTTGGCATCCTTTAAGTTTTAAATATGTGCCAACAGAGAACAATATTAATTTTTATTCCTAAACTGGACCAAATATAAGCTTAACTCAATTCTTTGCAAAAAAAAAAATTAAAAATGAGCAGTCCTCTAAAACATAAAGTTTCCCTTCATCTGATTATTCTAAATCTACATATGCTCAAGATAATGGAACAGATTACATACATATGGTGTTCTTCATTCTTCTAGAATGAATGATTTTGCTGAATTAGATTTATGTTTTGGCAAAATGGCTAATGGCTGTCTTATAAGAGTAAATTAAATAAAATACAAAGATTATTCATTGTCTATGTGCAGGGAGCTACATTAAACTTTATAATTTCACCTACCACATATCTAATTGAGGTTCTCTAAGTGCAAGTGGTAGAAAACAATCAACAGTATCCCTGACATTCAAATTTGCATTGACAGGAAAGTCAATACAGGAAAATTCTAGCCCCAGGATATTGCAACTTCCAAGGTACTGCAGAAATTTTGAAAATATCTTAGGTAGTTCTGAGTCACACTAGGGAACACTAATTATAGAATTCACATTCAGAGCCCTGCCAGACTCCCCAAGGGTATGGGAGTGGAAAAAAAATGACACTCTACTGCAGAGAAGATACTCCATTGTCGACAACATCTTTACATGTTAACATAATCTGCAAAATAACCAACTTCAGGAAATCTTTTCTGCTTTTAACAATAGCATAGATCTCATGATTTATTAAATATTTAATAAGGGAGGGAGAGAGATTTTAGGAACAAGACTGATGACTGTTTAAATCTGGGTAAAAAGCGACTCTGAAATTACTTAATGTAAGCTGCAGCCAACTCTCTGGATCCAAATACAGAGAATACACCTTAGGCAACATACATAACTTAAAAACCCTCCTGCTAATGAAATACTAGATAAAATATTTGTTATTGACAACATATTGTTCCAAAGATTTTTTTTGGTCCCTAAATAGGTTAGAAATAAAAATATTTTAATCACTGAGAAGATATTCCAACTTTAAAGAAATCTCATTACAATAAATTTAATTCATTGTTCATTCTTACTGAAGTCATAAAAAATATAACTAAATGGGAACATTTATTTGAACTTGCTTGATGGTTATAGGGTAAATGAATTAACAACAAGAATCACAAAGAAAATCCACCAAAGCTAGTTAGCCCTAACAAATCCAGGAGTCCTTTATCAAAAACAAAACTACTGGAAACTTTTTAAGAAGATGATAGTAAGAATAGTTAAATCTGACAGGAAAAAAAATGCCCACTTTTCAAAATTTTTGTTTCTCCTTGAAGCCTTATTGAAGCATTTATTTTAGGAATGAAACTAATTGTAGTTAACTTTTTGCTTCTCAACCTTAGGAAGAATTTTTTGCTTAAAACTCAGAAAACAACACCAGGAAAATCATTTACACCTTTCTTTGAGCAACTCTTAAAATAAAATATTTCTAAATCATTATAATCAGCTTGGAATACAAATTCATAAGTCTAAGTTCTGTGAGGGAAAGTGGGGGTTGGATGAAGGCAGTCTGTGCTATTTTGGAAAATTGCAATTAATTATTACTCCTTCACAATTTCAACTCCATCATTTTGCCAAAAATATGAGTGGAAACAGAACATTTTTCCTGACTTTTCCTAATGCCTTCCTCACAAGTCCTCTCCTCTATTCCCTCTAGTCCTCAAACTAAGACCAAAAAAATTGTTGATTCATCCTCACTAGCTTGACTATATTCCACACTTCTGCAAACTTTATATTGTTTCCATGCTGACTACTATATACATCATCCTTAACATACTAACTTAAGTCCAACATTTTCCCTTGTTCTTCTCATCTCTCCTATGATTAATCTGTTCTGTAAGTCAATTTTATTGTGTCCTGCGTTCTCTTCTCCCTAGCTAAAGAAATGAATTACACGGCCACCCTCCATCTGAGACAGTCTCTTTTATCCTATTAGCCTGACATATCCATCATTCCAAGTCCTTCTCTGGGTTCATATCCTTAAATAAAATTTCTCCCAGAAGACAAACATATTAATATATTGTTGGCAGTTGTGAACTGTTCTAACATTTCTGGAAAACAATTTGGAATTATATAAGAAAAGTGAACAGTTCATGTTCTTTGACACAGAGATACTATTGCTACCATATAATCCAAGCATATCAAAGACAGAAAGAAAGGCTTTAAATATACCAATGGTCATGGCAACACTTTTGTGATGGCAAAAAAAAAAAATTAAAACAAAGTGGGTGACTATTGATTAGGGAATCAATAACAATTAAAAACAATGGTGGTGGAATACAGGGATAAAACAGCAAAAATGCTGAACACTATGTAATTATTGTAATTAATCTGAACCTATGAAAAGAGATAAGGTAATATGCCATTCTCCTTTCACTGGATAGGCAAGGTAACATGGGGACAGAATGTTGCCTATACTTTAGAACTATGCTGATAAAGAAAGGGAGAAAGAAGACAGGGAATGCCTAAGTAAGCTTCTGTAGAGAATTTGGGAGTTCCTACCATTAGTTAAACATTTCAATTATTTCCTGACGTCTTCTCTATATTAGATTATAAACCCTTAAGGGCAATTAGGTGGTGTGGTGGATAGAGTACCAGACCCTGGAATCAGGAGGATCAGAGTTCAAATAGAGCCTCCGGCACTTACTAGCAGTGTGACGACCCTGGGCAACTCACTTAACATTGACCACCTCCATAAAAAACAAAAACAAACAAACAACAAAAAAATAAACACTTTGAAAACTCAATTCTTATTATGTTAGATACCCATATCTTATAGTTTATGAACTTGCAGATTCAATGACAATTAAATTGAATTTTATAGCAAGCTTTAGAAATGTTTATATTGGGCGGCCAGGTGGCTCAGCGAGTAAGAGCACCGTCTCCAGTGTCGGGATGACCTGGGGATCAAATCTGGGCTCAGATACTTAGCACCACACCCAGAAATAACTGGCCGTGTAACCTTGAGCAAGCTACTTAATCCCGATTGCTTTAAAAAAAAAAAAAGAAATTTATATATTAAATTCAAAAAAATAAAATAATTTCAAGATCAGAATGTAACCCAAGACATTAGTGTTTTTTAACTTAACTTGCTTATATATCCCCAGGTGTCATGATATACAAATGAAATTCCAATCAAAGTACTTAAGAGATGTCTTCCTATAAACTGTAGGTAAAAATCTATTAAGTCAAACTATAATTTCTACTGACTTACATCCTAAAGTCAGAAAAAGATACTCCTGCAGAAAAATCCACAACAAAGTACTGAAAAATTCTGGCAAAAGGAATAGTTAATTAATATGGGCTCCAGTTTCATGGCTGTATTAGATTTCATTTTAGGTCATATCAAAACTATACTTTTTTTTTTTTAAGCAATTGGGGTTAAGTAACTTGGCCAAGGTTACACTGCTAGTTTTGTGTGTGTGTGTGTGTGTGTGTGTGTGTGTGTGTGTGTTAAGTGTCTGAGGCCGGAATTGAACTCAGGTCCTCCTGACTCTGGAGCCGGCCCTTCACTCACTGTGCTACCTTGCTGCCCCCAGCTTTTAATCTTTTACCCAAATAGCCTGAAATATACTCTTACTCCATTGACATCAATGTCTACACTTTAAAACTAAAGAAAAATCTAGCAAATATCTATCAACATAGATTTTTTTCATCTGCTAAGCATCTTTCACTAATACTCTCCCATACTCTAACTCAACACTATTCCAACAACCTCATTCTGTCTTTTGGAACAAATAAACATCTGCACAAATAAACATACTGCCAAATGTCAAATCTACTTAGAGGCAAAGATACCTTCCTCCTCCACAAGCCATGAAAGGGACTTATTAGGAAGGGACACTTAAATTCTTCAGAGTAGGGAGAGGAAAAGATTACCTCTGGTTGTAACCCAGAACAGGAACATGGTTTCAAAGCTTCTAAGATTTGAGGCCATAGGAAGACGAAGGACAAAAATCAGCAGGAGGATGGCCCAAGTAAGCATTCCTAAACATTGAGGGAGCCGGTAAACCCCCAAATAAGCCAATGGGAACTCAGCAGGGCTATGAATGTTACATCTCCAAGGCTATTAAAGCAGTGGTGAGGTGAGACTTTACAACAGCAATTAACGGGAATTTCAAGATAATCAAGTATGAAACCTAGTTAGCAAATTCGACTTGTCAAAACTGAGAAACCACCGCCTGACAGAAAGGAGAGAGATTAAAACATGTAGAATGGGACATACACGTTTGGATATGGCCAGTTGGGAATTTGGTTTGCTCAGTTCTACATATTTGTTACAAAGTTTCGCCCCACCCTCTTTCTCATGTGTGTGAAGGAAAGGGAAGAAGAGAGGAGGAAAAGAAAATAAATGGTTGTTGATTTTTTAAAATAAAATAATACAAAAATCAAGGAGAAACTAGATAATAGTGTCACAAATAACTGAAAAACAGTTATCTGTACTGAATGGTTTATTAAAAAAAGGGCTAGACATAAGCTTATCAAATTCCTATAGATAAGCTATGTCATTTTTAAAAGATCAAGAACTTCAGGGTACATCCTTCAAATGAACCCAGAGACAAAATTACAGATTTCTCCCTGGTTTACCATAAAAACCATAAAGAATAAAGGGTTACTTCCTTTGCAGCCATTATTTTCCAAAAACGGAACATTACTCCTACACAGAGAAAATTCATGCCATTTCTACACCAAACCGCTCACTTTCAAAAATACAAGTATATCGTCCTGACGCTAACATTCAAAGTTATGAAGAACCCAATTCAAAAATTCATTATTTAAAAACACATTATTGCTTACATGTCAAATAACACAAAGCATTTGTTTTATCTAAACAGCCTGCTTTCATTATCCTGCTTAGTGACTGTATTTTAATTTCATCTATTGTAATTTCATTTGACCCTGTGAGGTAGGGGCTATTATAATCCTCATTTTACAGTTGAGGAAACTGAGGCAAACAAAGTTTTCAAGGACTTGCCCAGGGTCACAGCCAGTAAGTTCCCCAGGTTACATTTGAATTCAAGTCTTCCTGACTCCTGGCCCAGTGCCTAATCACTTTGACT
>NW_027186372.1:5798868-5854250 GCF_028583685.1 Petaurus breviceps papuanus
GTAGGATTCTTCATTGACATAAATATGGAGATATTATTGTCTTCTACACAAAATATTTCTGGGCATTCCTCAAAAAAAATTGTTTTTTTGTCTACAAACAATTAAAACTCAACTATGAAAAACTTCACTTAAAAGCTGTGATGTAGCTTATCTTTGTACGTCTCTCCCAGCACAAGTCATGTCACAGGGATGCTGCTCTACCCAGGCTCATGGGACACATTCACCATTCCTCAGACTGATGCCAAAACAATCTCTGTCATGCATATATTTGGTCATGCTGCTCTTCTGTTCCAAGTTCTTCAAAGCCTCCCAACTGAGCAAAGTTCAAGCTCTGCTGGCATTAAAGCCCTCCACAACTTGGCACTGCCCTGCCTTCCCAGTCTTTCTCACATTCGCTGCCCTTTATATCAGACAACTATTGCCCTAAACATGGCCTACACTTCTGTGACTCCCTGTGTGTCTCACACTGTTCCCTAAGCCTGGAGTGTCCTCGCTGCACCTGCTGAATTCTGACTCCACTTTTAAAGCTCAACTTAAATAATGCCATTGCTTCCACACAATGTTTGCTGATCCCCACCTTCAGTAATGATCTCCCCCCCAAACCCCACAGAGAATTTTGTTTTTAACTTCTCTAACATACTTCTGCATGACTGTGTATTACAGTTGCATATTTTTGTCTTAGGTCTCTACCTGGCTATCACATCCAAAGGAGTAATGACTTTCTTAATGTTAACTCACTCCACATAGCGCTTTAGGGTTTACCGTGGGCTTCCCTCATAACAACTCCATGAGGATGGCTATCTAAGTATTAAGTTCATTTTAGAAATGAGAACCTGAGGTGCTTAGAAGGTCTGTGACTTAACTAGAACAGGATTTCATCCCACCTTGACTCCAAGCCCAGGGACCATTCTATTATATTAGCTCTTAACTTGTTTTTATCTCAACTTCATACCTCCCCATTAACACCTATCACAACTCTTCATTTACTATATACATGTAATGTTTGTTGACAGAATAGGCAAACCCAAGGAAAGTGATAAAGCTGTAACTAGCAACTTGGCACCTGGAACAAATTCAATGGAGGCTTGGGGTGGGGGGCCTAGGGAAGGGAAGTGGTTTTTCTAAAGTATAATCAATCCTGCTTATGGCTGAAGTATATGAGAAAGAGAGGTTACTGGAATGAGAACAGAGCTTAGGATGGAGAGGACCTCACCTAAGAGCACTGACAGAACTGACCTGATTATAGTCCAAGGTTACAGGGCTAGATTCACTGGAGGCATGTTGGAAAGGGTGTCCAGCTGTAGCTGGTACAGAGAAGACTGTAGATGAAATTATGAAGGAGGGGGCGTGAGAGGGTGAAGTAAAGCCTGGCTGGGACTTTTCCTGAAGATATTCCTGAAGAAGTTCCTGGAGAGGCTGTCACTAATCATGAGAATGGGTCCCAGGATTTGGTATGAATGGTGAGGCCATGGAGGTGAAAGGAGAGGACAAAGTGTTCCCTTACTGTGAGAAGACATTCTGAAAAACAGGAGGGTTTGTGGCCATCATGGCCACAGAACATGGAAAGACAACAGTATCAGGCCCTAGATGGATGCCAAGGTGGAAAAGCATGCCCTCCGGGACAAGGAGTGATGCTCTCCCAGGACGCTGGTCTCTGGGGCAAAATCTCAGCCTCCCAGTTGATAGCTACATGCTGTTCTCAAACTGTCAAAACTATAAGTCTTCTAAATTCTATTAATCTATTCTATTATTGATTCTATTAATTACAAAGATAATAGTGGTTTACACTCAACTCTGGGTGTGAATTCAAGACTGAGATGCAGTCAAGTAAGCATCATGTGTCAGGGGCAACTAGATGGGGAAGTGAATAGAGCCCTGGAGTCAAGAGGACCTGAGTTCAAATCTGGCCTCACACACTTAACACTTACTAGTCTTGTGATCTTGGGCAAGTCACTTAACCCCAATTGCCCCTCAAAAAAAATAGTCAGGTGTCAGGGCAAGATTTATCCTGTAGATATTTAGGTCTTCTCTACCCACGTAGCCTCTTCACACACACACCCATACCCCACCCGTTAAGTTATATTCCGAGTCCTGCTCACCTGGAGAAAGACATCTCACATCTTACCAATGGCTCTGCAGCTTAGGTAGGCAGTACAAAAGAGCTGGAAATGATCCTAGAAAGCTATGGTGGTTGGGGCAGGGATCTCAAAACAGGGGCCTAGAACACAAGTGGAACCAGCAGCAATGGAACAGAGGTGAATCTATTGCTCATTCATAGTTAACTTCTTATGCTTCAATGAATCATATGGCCATTAAAAACAAATCATCTAAGTTCTATGAATGGGGTTAGAGGGCATAAGAGGTTTCTCTAAGGTGAAATGAAGGTTCAGAACAATTTTTCCCCTTTTTCATAACTTTTGAGCATATAGCAGGTCATACTCCCAGATCTTTAGAGAACTAAGCCTAGTCACTGAGCCCCTGAGCTCAATGAAAGTGAAGTGGTAGAAAGAAGGTAGTCTTAAGAGCTTGTAGTCAAGTAGCCTCTAGTGAAGAATGAAGATACTGTAGCCATTGACAAAATGTATACATATGCACTGATTAACCCTTTGACACAGCCATGAGGCTGGTGGTCAGAAGGTGCATGGTGGCCAAAATACTACATACCTTGCTGGTTAATTATGTGGTAGCTGGCTTCTCTGTAGAAAAGTAGGGGAATGAAAAGGAGGAATGGGGGTGGGGGAGGGAACTAATATTTATATAGTACCTAATATGTGCCAGACACTGTTCTAAATGCTTTACAAATATTATCTTATTTGATACAATAATCCTGCAAAGTATGTTTTACTATTATCCCCATTTTACAGTTAAAGAAACTGAGGCAAAAAAGATAAATGACTTGCCCAGAGTCATAGCTTGGATCTTCTACTGTACCACTTAGCTGTAGATGGGTAAGACTTCCATGGAGGGATACTGCCATATGCACCCATAAGATATATCGCTTGTTTCAAACTAAAACTTGGTAGTGATCATATGGATCACTTGATGCTTTCTTTTCATAAACAAGGAAACCAAAGGCTAGGCACTAAGTTGAGTGACTTGCCTAAGAGTATGGTATAAAGTTTTGTTAGAACAGAGTTTGAGTTCTGGTTTTACCACTAATTTGCTATATGGCTGGGACAAAACTCTTTTGGCCTTAGAATTATCATCTAGAACAAAAGGGATATTGAAATAGATCATCTTGTAAAGCAGGTCCTGTCCCATTCTAATTTTCAATGAGTCCTGTGACCAGTTGGTAGCAGAGCTAGTACTGGCACCATGACTCCCAAGTCAAGGGCGCTTTTTATGGCGCTGTCCACTTCTTCCTCTTCAGTTTCCTGATACATGAGAGGGTTTAGTGTAAACTAACCACTTCTAAGCATGGTTTTATCAAGTCCTTCCATTGCTTGGAGGCACGTTGCTAAGGGTATGCAGAAGCCACTTCTCGGTTCACATAACCATAGTTCTAGAGATGCTGTGTAGTTCAACCAGAATACAAGGCTCAATAAAGAATAGGGTTTTTCTCCAGAATAAGTTATTTGCATTTGCTTTTGGCTTCTCAAGAACTAAAAAAAAAAAAAAAGCTCTACTAATTAGTTGACTTCTTCCCTTTCCTTATATGTAGCAACTGGCATCAGCATAGCTACCTTCTAAAGAGTCTAGGGAGCCAGATTCCCTTCAGAGTCCCACTAATGTTCTTAATAGGCCAGTTACCAGGTGACACCTGGAACCAAGCAAGCCTTGTTTTTAGCAAGGAGCCATAACATGTAACTAAATAAAATCAATTCAATTCTACATAAAACCAGATTTAGCACAGATAAATGAAGTCTTGACTCAAAGATCACATTTTAATTTTGTTGCTACAGGCTCTTCCTTCACCAAATCATTTACTATTAATAAGTAACAATTAGACTGATTTGATATAAATCATAATGAGGAGGAAGAGGATAGAGAATAAAAAGGCATAATTCACAAACTGGGTATACAGTTTATGTATAACAAAAATAAACTGTGGACAGGTCTTAGGAAGAAATCTCTATCATGAAGTAATAATTTGGTAGCCATGGTTATTCAACTGATCCCTCTCCTTATTGCCAAATAAAATGTGAAAAAAAAGAACATAAGAACTATAAGGTAGGTGCCTTTGCATTATAAGCTTCTCTTTCAAAGAAAGTTAGCAAATAACAATTGCCAAGATTATATGAAATCAGTGAAAGACGTTAGGCAATTCCCTGTTGGAATAATTCCACCACAAAGAGCTTTTATTTGACCCTTATTAATATCTGATTCTGTCCTAGGAGGGGTATAACAATTTAGATAGAATGAGAGTAACCTCTAAGAACTTATAGTTTAGAAGACACAATGACACTGATAAAATCAAAATTACAGACAATATGGGTAAACAAAACATAATTACACAGAAGTAGTATCAAGGATGCCATTAAAGATGTTATAACCAGGAAGAAAAAAAAAGAAAGGCTGGTCATGTAGCAACACTGAGAAACAATCAGTGGATATCCTGTGTGGCCCACAGGTATCCATGCAATATCAAGGGATATAGAGGAAATCCCTCAGGCATACTGTGTGACTCTCCTATAGAGGGTTTACAGGAAGACATGGACAAGAGTCACAGTGATCTGCATCACTGAAGGGGATCCCCACATCAATGAAGTCAAATAGATCCACTGAAGTACTGAAGTAATCTAAATATGAGGGAAACTAAATATGTCATCATTTTTATACATTAAAAATTCCCAGGACAGCTAGGTGGCACAGTGAATGGATCACTGGCCCTAGAATCAGGAGAACCTGAGTTCAAGTCTGGCTCAGACACTTAACACTTACTAGTCCTGTGACCTTGGGCAAGTCACTTAATCCCAATTGCCCTGCCTTCTCCCTCTCCAAAAAGCAAAAAAAAAAAAAATCCCTTAAATCTCTACACATGTCAAACTTTAGTAAACTATACATGCAGCATTCAAATTTTACCTCTGAGGAAAATATTGCCATTTAAGTTTGTACATATGGTAAGATGTGCACAAAGATAATAAAGAATGGATGCATAGTACTAATTTCAAAGATAAGAACATACAAAAAAAGAAGTTTGTCAATTTATCACTAATATTTCTCTGAAAATTACCACATCTAATTTTTTCAATACTCTGATATATCATACCTTATCTTAGAATCCTAATAGGTCTTCAAACAAAATCATTAGGTCACAAGGACCACGAAATCCTACATTTAATCCTTACTGAAGGCCCTACTGTATCCCACAAAATAGCTCAATACAAAATGAACTGTCAAAAAAAAGGTAAAATATTTATGTAATGCTTATATTCCACTGTTCTAAACTTAATCAGCTATATTTTATTCCTTTCATGCAATCACTAAGGGCAACAATGAAACAAAATTTTGAGAATGGAAATCATTTATTCCTTGAACAAAAACAAGTTTTAAGTGATGCTGAGTCTGTATTGTGAAATGATTATTATTTTTATCCTGTGCTCCTCACCAATTTAGCATTAGAAACAAGCAGCAAGTATTTGCTAATACACAGTATATAGCTCTATACAGATACCTATATATCTACCTATATATAGTGTACAATACATCTTATGTTATATATGATATATTCTATGTTTAACAAGCTTATTATATATAATATGCATACATATTTATAACTAATAAATGTTACACATGTAACATGTTTACATATTTGCAAGATACTGTATGTGCATATTGTATATAATATACATATATAACGTTGTTGTATGTAACATGTATGTTATAAATATATATTTATATAGCTATATGTATATATGTATGTACGTGTATGTATGGAGACAGATAGAAATAAAGAGATATATCAGGGGGTCAAGCATATTTACCTATAATTTTGTTCACAAAATTTGTGGATAGGAGAAAAAAATAGTAAATTACTAGGTTTCTTCCAGACCTTAAAAGCAGGTAATATGCAAACAGGCTAGATCAGCATCTAGAAATACACATGAAGTACTGAGCCAACACTAAAACTCAGTGTTTAGGTGCCAAAGTCATTACTGAGGACCTCTTTAATCCAATCAAAAGTATGTACCAAAGTTCACAAACAGTTCTTAGAATACTCCCTGAGATTTTAACCAAGACCACCGCAAATACAATCTGTGAAAGTATTATCAACTTAACCAATCAACAATGCCCACAAAGTAATCCCTACCTCCAAACAGAGCCTCTCTTTGAAAGCAAACAAGAAGCAGATGATAGTTTCAATGTATTAAAAGTTGGCCAAAAATCTCACCCTAGTAATAAAAAATAAAGCATGTGCCACACCTTCGTTTGCCCCTCTTTTCCTCACCCACAGGGTTACCTCAAGAAGGAATCCCAGATGCCATCAGGCAGGCAGACACAGCAGCACTAGTCAAAGGCCCAAAGAAAAGGAAATTTTAGGATGTTCCATTTCAGCAGCAACATGTGGGGGCATGCACGAAGAAAGAAACAGAAACGTATTTCTTTCCCAAACATCTACTTTAAAAGTTAACTACTACTCTAATATGGTCTTTATGCTATTATTTATAAGGATCCTAAGTACTGAGTAAATTGTCACTTTTGAGCAGTTTTTGAGAACTCCCCCACTATGGTTTGCATCACTTGGTATCATCCAAACCGTTCAAGAAAGCCTGATGAGCTCAGCAAGTTTAGCCACATGAAGCCCATGTTACAACTTTTAATTTCTCTTTTGGCTCTAAAATGTACAGGCACCTAGACTGATCAAGAGTGAGAGCGAGAAGGGAGGGTGCTGTCATCTAGTCCAAGCTCCTTACTTTATTGAGCATTTAATAAATGCTCAGTATGTGCCACACACTATGCTAGGCATACAGGAAAGAAACTGATGTCAAAGAAATAAAGTTCCTTGCCCAAAGTTACACAGACAATTGCATGAAAAGTAGGGACCAGAATCCAGATCTTCTTTACCAGCTGTTCCCAAATTAAACTACTGCTTGTTTCCTTCACACATTTATTTTTTTTTAATTTGAACAAGATATTTATTAAAAAGTGACCTAAAACAATCGTGGCAAAATATGTAAGAACACAGGACTTGGGTCTGGATGAGGGTTTGTATCCTTACATCAGACACCTGCCCCTTTCTAAAGATGGGAAAGTCATTTACCTCAGCACCTATGTCTCTATCTGTTAAACAGGGACAACAGCACTTACTTTACAGAATTTTGAGATAAGTGCTATACAGACATGAGTTCTGATAATAACCTAATAATAATCAGGTCTGCTTATTGGAAAGGGCTGGACCACATAAAAAGTTTAATAATAGATACAAAATATCTGGTCAAAAGAATAAATAAAATAGGTAACTGAAATGGAAAAGAAATAAATTCCTAAGGAACAAATTAGGATTTAGAGTTAGATGGAACCTTAGAGAAGATTCCAGGCCCTCATTTTTTAAAGAAAATGAGACCAAGGAAGGGGGAAAGTAACTTGTCTAAGGTCAAACAGGTATTTAGTAGCAGAACTGGGATTTGAACCTAAGTCCTCTGACTAAAAATCCAGTTCTCTTTAGGAAGAGAAGGAATAAAGATAACCACTTTGAAAGGGCTGATATTCTAAATATTTATCTAGATCATTTAAGAACAAAAGAATTACCTTTTCAAAAACAGTATAAAATACTAACCAGTAAGTGCCTACTATGCATGTACTGGGCACTGCACTAAGTGCTGGAAAGCTAGAGATACCAAAATAAAAATGAAACAGTCCCTGCTCTCAAGAAACTTGTTGAGGGAGATGTGTGTGCGTGCGGAGCATACTGTGTCTGTATGTATGTGTGTATATGTATATATACACATACACATATATGCACAGTGCATGTGTTATATGTATATATACAATATGCCCTGTGTGCATGTATATACATGTGTATGTGCATATACATATGTGTATATCACACATATGCATACATACATACACACCCATCACAAATCATTGTGGTGGCAAGGGCATTAGCAGCTGTGGAAGGTCTCATGTAGCAGATGGTGCTGGACTCTAGTGTGTAGGAAAGGGAGTAAAGTATAACAAGATTGGAAAGGCAGGTTGGGGTCAGGGTACGAAGAGCTTTAAAAGTCAAACATAGGAGGTTATATTTGATATCAAAGGAAAGAAGGAACTATTGGAGCTTGGGTAGGGGAGTAACACAATCAAACTTTAGGAAAACCTCTTGATTGGCTTTAAGAATAATGGATTAGAATAGGGAGAAACTTGACACAGGGAAAACAATTACAAGGCCATTACAACTGTCCAAGCAAGTGGTGATCAGGGCCTAAACTAGAGTAGTGGTCATGTGAGTAGAGAGAAAGGGACAGATGCAAGAGATGTTGTGACACAATAATATCTGACAACTTGCATGATGGAGAGTGAGAAATTGAAGATAAGGCCAAGGTTGCACACCTGGGGGGACTAGCAAGATGGTGATGCCTTTGAGAGAAATGGAGATATTTGAAAGAAGGATAGATTTTGGGGAAAAGATAATATGTTCTGGAGATGTTTTGGCTACATCATATTTAAGATGATCCCATTGAAGACGGTATATGCAGTTTGACGTGTCCAATAGGCAGCTGGAGATACACATTTGGGGTTCAGTAGGGACTAGATATATAGACCTAGAAGTCATGCATATAGAGATAACTGAACACATGTAGAAAGGGAAGAGAAGAAAGCCTAGGACAGAATCTTGGAATAAATCTCCAGTTAGAGGTCATGATATACTTGAAGAACCATCAAAGAAAACTGAAGAATGGTCAGACAGGTAGAAGGAGAATGGGTAATGAGTCACTAAAACCCAAGGAGAAAAAGAGTGCCCAGGAGGAAAGGTTGGTCAACATTATCAAAAGAGGAAATCAGGCTGAGAAAAGGTCAAATTTGACAATTGAGAAATGGTAGAGGTGGAGAAAGAGGAGAGATAGAGAAAGAATATTAGAGAAAAAAGGAGAGTAGTACAGGGGGAGGGGAAGAGAGGGAAGGAAGGTAGGAGAAGGAAAGAGAGTCCAGAGGGGTGGAGAGAGAGATAGAGAAGAGAATTCATAGGTAATTCTGGAGATAGCAGAAGATTGATAAGACCAGAAGCCAAAATGTAAATCTGAATCCAACTGAGAGGAGAAGTAACAGCAAAACATTGGGGCAGCTAAAGATTGCACAGTAGACAAAAGTGTTGGACCTGAAGTCAAGAAAAACTGAGTGCAAATCTTGCCTCAAACAGTTTCTAGCTCTGTGAGTCTAGGCAAGTCACTTGACCTCTCTGAGACTTAGTTTCCTCATCTGTAAAATGGGGAGAATCACAGCAGCTACTTCACAGGATTTTTGTTGGGATCATTCTGATTATATATAAAGTGTTCTCAACAAAACTTATAGTGCTAGCTATTATTAGTATCATCATAACTCTTATTAGGTTTTTGGCTATGAAGGGAAAAACTGATTTAGGACAATAATTTGAGAGAACAGTAGATTCTAAATGAGAGATTTTTAAATATAGGGGGCCATTGATCATCTTTAGAGACATCAAGGAACAAACCAATACATAGGGTAAGACTGAAAAATTAAAATGGTGGGGGGATGAACATAGGAACTAATATATTAGAACACAGAACTACAGAAAGTTGGAAGGGATAGCCAACATACTGGATGAGAGGATTCAAATGGACCTTGGCTAAGATCAACAATCAAACAAGATCAACGATATATGAAGGATAAGAGTTACCTTTTCAGAGACTAAAGTAAAAGGAGAAAAGGGTCCATATTCTGAAATTGAAAGTGCATTTTCTCAAATATTTCAAAACAAAAATGAACAAAAGCTATGAAGCCTCAAGAACAGAAAATTTCCACAGACACTATAATACAGCAAAAGAAATGTTCTGTAAATCTTTATTTGGACAATCAATTTCATGTAGGAAAGTGATAATTGCAATGAGAAAAACCTAACAAATGACTCATATAGAGCTTTATAAACCTTAAAAGTATTATGCAAATGTATTGTTGTTCAGTCATTTTAGTCACGTCCAACTCTTCATAACCCCATTTGGGGTTTTCTTGGCAAAAGATACGGGTTTGCCATTTCCTTCTCCAGTTCATTTTAAAAACGAGAAAACTGAGACAAACAGGGTTAAGTGACTGGCCCAAGATCACACAACTAGTAAGTGAGTGAGGCCATATTTGAACTCAGGTCTTCCTGACTCCAGGCATGGAACTCTATCTACTGTGCCACCTGGCTGCCCTCTTATACAAATATAAGCTAGAATTATTGTTGAGATCACTGTGTTGTTAATTAATTCCACATTTCTTTTTTTTTTTTTTTGGAAGGCAACTGGGGGTTAAGTGACTTGCCCAAAGTCACACGGCTAATAATTGTGTCAAGTGTCTGAGGCCGCATTTGAACTCAGGTCCTCCTGACTCCAGTGCCAGTGCTCTATTCACTGTGCCACCTAGCCGCCTCTAATTCCACATTTCTTGTGTAAAAAAATTGAAAAAGCTAGTCATTTAAAGTTAATCATACAAAGTTAAGTTGTCCCAGGTCTTCATGAAACATTTTTCTTTTGGATTTTAAAACTGTTCTGTCAATTAGAGTTTTTTGAGATTTTCACAATTCTTACTTTTAGACAGAAGGCATTTGCTGTCATGTATTTTGTAATTATTTTGAAAGATAAATTTGATTATAATTCCGGGTATTAATTAACTAGTTTCTATTATCTACTTCTTTGAAGTTCTTGTTACATGCCCCATTAAGTTTCCCTTAAATGAAGAGGTCCATTTGAGCAGTTTTTGTCAAGTTGTTCCCATTTAAATTACCTATGGCAAAAAGAATTAAATACAGACAAATCAGTTCTGTCACCATGGGAGAAATTATTTTTTCTCTACCCATTTGTGCTAGTATCGAATATGAAATGTTCTTATTGTATGCAAGGAAAACTGAAAACCACCCATTTTATCATTGTTCCATTGAGGCTTTCTAATTAATTTATTCATGGACTGGTTCAAATATATTACAGGATGATAAGGTCATTTCAATTCAGTTATCTTATCAACTCTTACAGGTGATCACAAATATCTGTAAATGCAAAAGTGTTATTATCCTTGACCATAGTTAAGTCAATTAGTCTATATTTTGATAAGGAATTTCTTTATCTGTTACAATGAGTTTCAAGTAATTACAAATTTTTCCATTGAAGAGTTGTGATTACATCCAAGAAATTCAGGTGGCACCATAAATTTCTAATGTTTTGAGTGCATCATATAATATATATGTATAATGTTCAAGATGTATGTGTGTAGTACTCTCTGGAAAAGGAAAAGTTGAGCAGAATTGAGGGATGGCAGTTTGTACTAATAAGATTTTGTATGAAAGGAAATTGTGTACAATGCCAGGTCACAGGATGGCTTAAGGTCTAAGTAGGCCAAATTCTTTCTAGACATAAAGTTAGAAAATGTGAAGTAACCATAATTGTCATTATCCTTTAGTGACATAAAATATATCACCACCAAAAAATGCAAAAAGCAGATGGGGTGAGAAGATTAATCTTAAGTAAATGAAACAGGTTTTGGGAACTTAAAGTTCATTTTCTTTGAGGTACTTTTTTATAAAATTTTGTGCTTAGCAACAAAGAGGTACAGATGGATCATCAGTTGCCCACTCACATATGTATTTATTTCAAACCAATCCACAGCAATTAAAAATGGGAACTCCAAAAATTACTGCATAAGGTAAGAAAAGGGAAAAAAATGCATAAGGCAATTAGTAATGCAAGGTCCAAACTCCTTCAGATACCAGGAGTAACACATAATGTCTTTGGAACACATCCACCTCTCTTGAAATAACACTAAAAGAGCAGAGGTGAAAAAGAGATAACAAAGGTGTGGAGGTGGCAAAGTGCTTAACCATGCATTAACACACACCCAACAGCATAATATTATACATATATCAAGATTGGAGTCAGCTCTTTGGATTCCACTGATAAATGCAAATCACTGAAGCTTTATTATGTCATCTGAATTTCTCGATGCAATTACAATCATTAATTCCAATGGAAAAATTATGAAATTACTTAAAACTCAGCATAACAAGGGGTGCCCAGGTAGCACAGCAAGTAAGAGCGCCAACCCCAGAGTCGTGATGACCTGGGATCCAATCCGGGCTCAGACACTTAGCACCCACCCAGAAATACCTGGCCGTGTAACTTTGAGCAAGTTACTTAACCCCAATTGCTTAAAAAAAAAAACTCAGCATAACAAACCTATAAGAATATGAAAAAGTTGTATTTTTCTGTACACTATACAAAGCAGAAAATATTCCATAATATTTGGGAGAAAAATACACATACTGTTACCTTTTCCCACAATTAAGTCAATTAGTCTCTAAATAACAACAATGCAATTTTCATAAGTTACTTTTGCTGGATTTTTACTTTAGGTTTCTAGTGTATCACTGAAGAACACATAGATTAAGACACTAAGAAACATCTATTATTTAATTCAGTTTGGTCTCTGATTACATTTATGCACATTCTTTTGTTTCTTCTCTCAGATACTTAATCTTCTGTTTCCTTTCCATCCATCCAATGAATTGTTTCACCTCAGCTGACCCCTTTCTTTAATATTAAGCCCAGCTTCTTATCCATGCCCCACACCCAAATACTACTTAATATATAAAGATATTCCCTATTATATGTAGCATAATGGGTTTTCATGAATCATTTGGCAGCTTACAATTTATGTTTTAAAGCACTAAAAACAGATGTATGCACATGTGGCTTTAATCTATTTCATGCTGCTATGTCTAAGCAGCAACCAACTTCTCCGCCTAGAACAAACATAAGAGATATAAAAACCATAACACTCACTAACTAATCATCTCAGCTTCTATACTGGTAGAATAAGATTTCTTTCCAGGTGAAGAAAATACTTGATAAGCCTAATAAGACTGCAGCAGGGCAAAAACTACCATCTGGAGCATCCAAATTCAGAATTAGTCTCTCTCTCAGGCTCTTAACTCCTGAAGGCTGAGTATGTTGTAAAGAAGATGAAATTAGTCTCTAGGGAAGGGCTTCTGCAGATCATCACTGGCATTGGGTATGCAGAAGGCAACACACAATCTCTTGGATAAAAATAACATACAGAAGTGGCAGCTGCCCAGAGAAAGGATATGGAGATAAGATATGGGGAGGGAAAGAGAGAAAGAGAAAGAAAGAAGGAAGGAAGGAAGGAAGGAAGGAAGGAAGGAAGGAAGGAAGGAAGGAAGGGAGGGAGGAAGGGAAGGAGGGAGGGAGGGAGGGAGGGAGGAGAGGAGGAAGGAAAGATGAAAACAATTCACATAGAGAGAAAAGGAAAATATCCTTCAAGTTTTTAAATGTTTTAAAAAATAAACTTCACTATGAAAAATTTTGTAGTATATACTGTAATACAATTATTTGTATATCAGAACATGTTGCTAGACAGTAAAGCTTACAAAGGCAGGAGACTTAAATGTTTTCATGGCATCTTCTAGCTAGTACAGTGCTATACAACAAGGCACTTCATGCTTTTCTCTGAATAACTGACTTCTCTTCAACTTTTATCAAAACACAATATAAAATAATTCTTGATCTGAATATTATTATGAGTCATTTTGAACTGGCAACATTTATTTAAAGAAATTCAATAGTAAACTCATGCTATGAAGTATAAAGGGGATTATAAGAATGTCACCTTTTGTGTATGTGGTGGAGAGCTGTCACCACATTAACTATGATTTCTAACTAGAACAGGAGAAAAAAGTTCATGCTTTAAAAAAACAAACCACCCTGAAACCACAATGTTCTATCTAATTGTCATTTAACTTAGAATTTTCTTGTTAAGCATGGCTTTATGGGTAATAAAGCCAAAAAGGAATCGTATGCATATGAATTGCGAATGAAGAGTAAAGAGGAAAAATAAACAGAGTAACTTTAATTACTACTTGCAGAACATGCTCAAGTTATTTTTGGAAAGATCAGAATAGCAAAGCCAAAAAGCTAAACACAAACTTGCCTTCACAGACATCATATTTTAAAACCTCTGAAATTAATTTTATTTTACTTAAGTTTTCAGGCCTCAAAAGTACTAGTTTTAAAGAAGGTACGTATTTCATTGCTGATCTCACAGAACCAATGCCCAGAAGGTTCAGGGTGAAATAGGGCACATGGAAAGGAACTGGATTCCTGTAGTAAGAAGTGAGCTGCGGCTATTCAATTTTTAAAATATCTCCAAGCTGATTCTCAAAATAGAAACACTGTCACATTAGGTACATTTTCATGACTACTACAGGGCCCTGTTCTTCAAAGAGTAACTTACCATATCTAAAGTAGCTCTGTAGAACTAAATCAGAATTGAAACCATAATAAAAACAGCCCAGAACAAACCTAAGTTTTTGTTATAAAGTGAACTATTTGAGATAATAATTATCAATACAAATCAACATTTTAAGTCTATTATATTAAACGTTAGATTTTTTTAAACCTTAAAAACAACACAGAAAAAAATCATTTGACATGCATAGGATGTTTTAGGGCAGTTAACAAAATACAATGTTGTACTGAAATCAGGTTTGTGTGATTACCATGAGAAAACAGGTATTCAGTGACAATCTGAAGAGACATTTATGTTCATTATATTTTAGGCATCTCTTTTTCAGAATTAACTTTAGTCAACTAAATTTTGCTAACAATAGGAAAGAAGAGAAAAAAGATATAGTAAAAACACAAATATATAGACTAAGGCAGATTAAACAGACTAAAAAAGCAACATTAGCTAATTTGCTTAATCTAATCACATTGATATACTTACAGTAATAGCTATAGCTAGATGATAGGTACAGCAGTAGACCTGAAATCAGGAAGACCTGAGTTTAAATATGGACTCAGATCTTACTAGCTGTATGGCACCCAGGTAAGTCACTTAATTCTCATTTGCCTCAGTTTCCTTGTCTACAAAATGGGGATAATAATAGCACACAGGGTGGTTCTGAGAATAAAATGAGATTTTTGTAAAACTCACTTTACAATCCTTAAAGGGATATATAAATGCTAGCTATTATTATTTGCTATTATTTACTCTTCACTTACAACTATTGTTAAGTACTAGTAGGCAGTTCCCTACTTGATAGTTATTGCTGATTTACTGTATTTAGGATCATAAGATTTAGAACCAGAAGAGATCACATAGTCATTTAGTTAAAAATCCTAACATTAAAGTGTGGGGGAGAGTGGTGGGGAAAGAATGGAACTGACACTCAAAATGACTCAGTGACATGCCAAGAAATAAATAGGCAGTACCTAGTTGCTTCTTAAACGACCTTATTATTCTGCCTACAACTTTATCTTTTAAAACTTTGATTGTTAAATCATAACAAGTAATTGTGAGTTGTAATTAATGCACATTTATTGAGTGATTTTATATGCATCTTACATTGAATTAGTTTTTCAATAAGCATCATTTTGAATTAAGGAATTATTCAAAAGAACCTAGAAATCTCTGAAACATTCAGTAAAAACCCTCTTCAAAGTCCACAATCACAACATTTTTACATGGCATTCATATTTTTAGTATCATATGATATTTATTTTCCATATATATTTAAAAGAATCTTTTAAAATATAGCTACCACGCTTTTGAAAAACTAGTTTTATATAATAAATTAAGTCCAAAGCGAAATGAAAATGATCAAATATATACATGTTTAACTTATTAGATTTGTTTGTATGGATCCAAGATGGCCTTTATGAGAGGAAATGATTTCTGTTTCAGAGGGTTTACATTTATTGTTAGATTTTCAGAGATCTTCAGAGCTAATCAAACCCCCTAATTTTAAGAAAGAGAAGGAAACTGAGGCCCAGAGGGATTAAATGAGTTGCCCAAAGTCACAAAACTTGGTTGTCACAACTAAAACAACCTAGACCTCTCAACTTCCAAGTTTCAGTGCTCTTTCAGAAAACTACTTAGAAAACAATTCTGAAGTTACAAAACTTTCATTTTAAATTGGGACATGCTGCCCAGTGAAACAAAAATGGGAGGGGGGGGCAGCGGGTGGGGGGATGGGAACCAAGCCCTAACTACAGACATTTAAACTACACCTAACTTATGTCCACTATGTCAGATAAACATATAATCATGTGCACTAAGCATGTTTTGCCTCAGATATGAAAAAAGCCACATGCGTCAAATTGATAAAACTGAAAAGCTACAGTACCTTATCTATCACATTTGCCAGAACAAGGTATTAGTTTTATACCATAGACATACTATTATTTTTAACTATTTATTAAAGGAAAATAGTTATATTTACCTTTAAGTGAATCATTTTCAGCTCTCATTATATCAATGAGAGAACTCTCTAATGAGTGCATGTCAAATGTCCTTGGGCGCTCCTGAAAACAAAAACATTGACAAACTACTTTTAAAAATGTATTATTTAAATATTTAAGTATGGCATAGATTACAGTAGCAATTTCACTCTTGTTCATGTAGAATCAAAATTAAGTTTCTTTGTAGGTAAGCCAAAACCAAATTATTTCTATTAATACTTATAAAACTTCAATGCTACAATGAGCCAGCAAGGAGTAGAATAAAATAAATCCCTATCAATAACTTCATTGCAAACACTATTATATATTTTAAACAAACAATAGGAAAAAAATGCTTTAAATTTTTTCCTAACCAACTGTTACTGTTTATTTAGTAGGGCTAAGTAGATACACTCTGGCATCCATGTCAACATAATTATAGAGTCAAGCTTGGTACTGGATAAGGAATCAGACCTCAGAATCAGGAAATACTATGTTCAGGTTCTATCTCTGACACCTAATGATTGTGGGGCACTGGGAAAATGCCCTTAGCCTCAGTGCCCCAGGCATTCTCTCCGACTCCATGTAGCCCTACATGTGTCCATCTATAGAGCTGAAGGAGTTTCCTCACTGGAAGTTCCTCATAGCAACAGGGTTAACTGGTCCAATAACAGTCACAACAGCTGATATATGGTACTATAACATTTACAAAGTGCTGTACCTTATCTGATGTGATATGAGCCCAAAATAACTCTCTGAGGTAGATATTAAAGGCATTATCCCTATTCTATAGATGAATAAATTAAGTCTCAAAAAAGAGAAATAAATGGCTTATCTGGGGTCTTTCAGCTAGTGTCAGAGGAGGGATTTAAAACTAGAACTTCCTGACTCCTCTAAGTCCAGAATCCTACCCATTGCATGCTACCCTGCCTCCCTGAAGACATTTTTCACAATGAGAATTTTTCCACATCTTAAATTTTTACATTGTAAAGTCACTAAATGCTTGCTGGAATACTGGAAATATAAATAACAAGTAATATCCTTATTATTATTACATAGTCATAGAAAATTAAAACTTGAGATTGTTTTTTCCTTCCATATAATCAAGGCTGTCCTTAAATATAATACATTATCATTTTCTGAACAGAGGCAGCAGAGATTAATAGAATTGTTTTATCTCTCTGGCCTTAATCAACTTAAACATTTAAGTATCAAAAGCAACTTATTATCCACTGTAACACCCTTGTACTTGTGATTTAAAGCAAACTACTGCAACTATTTTAAAGGAACATTCTCATAAAAATGTTTTTCCTGTTATTGACCAGCTGCTACTATTTAATCAAACTAGGTAAACACATTTGCAGCATCTGTTCAAAAAGTCATCCTTTTACCTGTATATAATTTGGATATTTTAAAATATATAAATCCTATATGTTCATAGTAGTGTACATGCAGCATGACTAGTTCTATTTTCTCATTCTGCAGCGTTTCCTTTAGATCGCTCCATATTGTATATATTCTTTTTATTTTTCATCCTTCATGGCAATATAGTCCTCAATTACATTGTTATAGCACAGTTTGCTTTGAAATTCCCCAACTAGGAATGAAGGTTGCTTTCAATATTTTATTATTAAAAATAATGCTACATAAGCGTCTTTGTCTAAGTAGTTGTTTTTTCCATTTATTTTCTTGAGATGCGTTCCCAACCTGTCCTACAATTCATTTGAATGCCAAGATGGCTTTCCAGAAAGAGTATAAAAATCTGTAATGCCATCAGTGTACCCATTTCTCCCACAAATATTGAATTTTATAAGTTTTATTTATTTTTACCTAATTGATGTGTATGAAGTAGTACCTCATAAATGTTTTAACTTTTATTTCTTTAATGACTAATGAAGCTGTTATTTTTTTTCAAGTGCTTGGGTTGTCCTGTTGTGAACTGCCCATTCTTATCTTTTGTCTATTTGTGACTAGATAATAATTTGCTATGAAAATTCTGATGTAACATTAGTCACTATCACATCTTCATCAAAAAAACCCCATTAATTACTATTCTTGACTTGGTTTAGGTTGAATTGAATTCACCTTGAGAAAAATGTTTACTCTTATACAACCAAATCCATCAACTTTGTCTCCAATAATTTCAACACTCTTCTATATTTGAAATTAAGGCATTTTTCTATATTCTTCAATTTTTAACACATCAATTTGTCTGTTCTTTAGATTTTTGTATATATTGGTACCCAATTTTTATAACAGGATTTGTTGAATGATTTCTTTCCCTATCATTTAACATCAATAGCTTTATTATATAGCAACCATTTATACCAATTTGCATTTTTATGAGATTCCTATTCTCTTCCATTGCTCTAGTTTTCTACTTTTTACCAAATACCAGATAGCCTTGATTGTTGCTCTATAATATTGTTGATTTATTTTCAAGGTCAGTAACCTAAATACGAAGACAATGAAAACACATGCTACCCCCACTATAAAAAAATAAATTTGGTATAATGAGTTCTGAGTGCATTGGGACATAATTTCAATATCTTAACCCAAGCAGGGCATAGTCTCATTATTCTGATGAAACCTCCTCCAAGGAAAATGGGATGCTGTAGCACAGTATGCTTAAGATTTGTTAGGGAGCTGTTCCCTCTAAGTTTTAACAAATCAAGATCTTACTAAAGGGTAGATGAATCTGCTGAAACACCTTCTTTAAATTAAATGAACAAGTTTTCAGACCTTAAAAAGCACCCCCCACAAAAAAAAGTTTTGTGTATAAAGGGTTGACACAATTAAGAATTTAGTAATGCAAATGACTGTATCTCAATTTCTTTTTTTTTCTCAACTAGCACTGTAATTATTTATTTTTACTTCCCTTTATTTAAAAATGGCACTAAGAAAAAAAAAAACACCTGCTGGACTATATTCCTGGCATAAGGAAGATTCATTCAAAAGTGGGCGAGGAATCCTAAAATACACATTGCACAAATTGCTTTGGAATTTTTCTAGATGAAGAGGGAGAGAAAAACTTAAGCTTGCTAGGTTTGGAGGAGGAGATAAAAATATTTCAAAATTATATTTTAAAAGAAGGAAAAAAATTTGCATCTCTGAAACACACACACACACACACACACACACATGCATACCTCCAATATAACCTGAAAGAAACAATAGTTCATCCCTTACATTTTCCAAAGTCAATTCTTACCCCTTTCATTTAATTCTATGTTCCATTATATTTCTCTTACAAACAAAAATAAAAACTTTCCACTGATTAAGTTTAATAATTCACTTGATCTACCTGAGTTATTTGTACTCACTTTCCAATCTGAAAGTATCCCTTTGTCCAAGATATTGAATTTAACATACCTTCTTTCAAGTTCTAATTTTTTCTCAGTAAATAAAGAGTTCAGAAGAATGATGAAGTTCGCTGCAGTATGAACATAAATCTTTTTCCCCCAGATTAGTCTCCAGTCTTTTGTCCACATAACCACTGATGTAATTTTCCTTAAACCCAGGTCTGACCATTTCCCTCCCCTACTCAATAAATTCCACTGGCACAAAATTGTTGAAGATCAAATGCAAACTTTTTTGGATTTCATTTATAGCCTGGCCCTAACTTACTTTTTCATCTTTTTTATTAAAGATTCCCCTTCCCATATTCTTAAAGTCTAGTCCAGCTGGCCTCAATGCTACTCTTTGCGAACAGCTCTCCATCCGTTACCCACATGGGTGTCTTTGTGCTGTGTAACACCCTGTGTCTGGAATGCCCTTCCCTACACCACTACCTCACAGAACCTCTTAGCTCAAGATTCAGTTTAAGACTGTCTCCTTCATGAAATCTCTCCGGATCCCCTCAGTTGGCTGTACTTATCCCTTCCTAAAACTACCTTGTATTTATTTTTCATTAATTCTCTATGTACATGCTCTCACAATAGCATGTAAACTTCATGAAGGATTGTTTCTTTTTAGTCTTTGTATCCAGCCTGGCACATAGTAAGCTCATAATAAATGCTTACTGATAGATTGATTCTCTTCATGTCTAGATGGGTGGGAGGATGTGACCCAGATGAGAAAGGGCTATTGTCAGGGTATATAGCAAAGAATGCTTTTAGTTTCCTTTCTTTCGAATAACATTTTCATCAATTTTTCTGAGGTAAAGATTTCAATCATGCAATTAGAAAAAGAGGGTTAATAAAAAGTGGTAAATCTGGAATAATCTTTGATTCACTGTACCACAGAATGTGATAGCTTTTAAGCTACCTTTAAATTTTTATAGATTGTTGGGGAAAAACACAGATAGAGTAGCATAATCTTTTCTGAATACTGCCCCATGTCCTTTGAAATTTCAACATCCAGTGTGGGACAAACAAGTCTAGGAACAGATTCAAGTATATTTTGATTCTTGCATTTTTCTTCTTTCATATGTCCTCTACCCAATTCTTGTCTGTACGTTTTTTTTTTTGCTTTTTTATATATCACTATTCCTTTGGCCAAAACTACTAAAATAAATAAATGTGAAATGTTGAACTTAGACCACTCCTTTCTTAGAATGACGAAAGGAATTTTGACAATGAGAACTTTTGAGATACCTTGTGAAAAGTAGCAATTTATGAAGTTATACAGATGTTTCCATTTTGTTTCATGACAAGATGAGAAACCAGCTCCAAATAACTCACTAGCAAATTTCCCAAGTTTAAAACTCATGTAAAGATCTATATTAATTAAATAAATATTTATTAAACACCTAACCTATGCACAGTCCTGTGAGGGATACAAAGGAAAGCCATACAGTCCTTGCTTTCATGTATCTGGCAAGCTTGAAGTGATAAAACATGTACTCTAATAATTAAGAGGGACCAAATCTTTTAAAAATTTTGTATCTTCCCATATACCTACCATTGTGATCTGCACAGGGTAAATAATTAGTGATCTTTGATATGGATTGAATAATAGAATATACATGAAAAAGATTCTGGAAGTTCAGAGGTGGAAGAGAATGCTTTCTACTGGGGTACATCAGGTAAGGTTCATGGTTTGGACTTTGAATGAATAACAATAGCAGACATGGAACACTTTAAAGCTTGCCTAAAATGTTACCTATATTATCTCCTTTGAACGTCACAACTCTGTGATTTATATACTGGATGTATTATCTCCATTTCAAAGATGAGAAAACTGAGCCTGAGAGAGGGTAATTTGCCCAGTAAATGACAATAAAGGAATAAAGAGTAGGCATTAGATAGGTGGAGCTCAGAGAAATAGTTAGGGAAAACAGCCCAGGCATCAGAGAAAGCATGCAAGTTTGAAAGCAAAGAGTGCATTTTGGGAACGTTTTTTTCATTTGTATGAAGACAAATAAAGGTGAGGTAAATCTGCATTTAGGGGCAGATCACAGAGGGACAGACAAAATGTTTGAACTTTATTTGGTAGCTAATTAATCATTAAAAATTAAGCAGAGATGTGATGTATAATCAATACTGTACTAATTTAGGAGATTAATGTTAGAAGTACTTAGAATGGATTGAATTGGGGGATAAGATTTGAAGTGAGGACACCAGATGGTAAAATACTGTAATGATCAGAGCAAAAAGCTGAATTAGCACTGTTAATAGAAAAGCTCAGATGAAAAAAAAAAGGCAGTGGTAGAAATGACTTTTGAATAGTTAGAAACAGGGTCAAAGAAAAGGGAAAAGTTAAAGACAATTATGAGTGAGTGACTACAAGGAGGGCACCATTAATGGGCATATTAAAGTTCACAAGGAAGAACGAGTGTCTTTGTTTCTGTTTGCTATTTGTGGGAAGAAGTGGAGAGGAGATGATGTTTAGGTACTTGTGGGACGTCCACGTTAGTCATCAGGGAAACAGCTGAGAACTGAGGTGTACCTATGAAGTTAAAGATGTAGATTTGGCAGTCATATGCATGGAGGTAACACTGGAAGGGATAGGTGTGAGTAGATGAGATTGGCAGAAAACAAAAGTATGGAACAAGAGGAAAAACCCAGAGAAAACAAACAGAATGAGTCGAGTAGCTTGAGAGTTTTGAAAAGATCAACAATGTCAAGGTCAAATGCTTACAGAAAGGTTAAAAACTATGAGGCCTGAGAAAAGACCATGAGGTTTAGTGATTAGACTGGTGATTTTTGTGAAAGCTATTTCTACAATGTAGTAAGATTGTAAGGGAGGAGTAAATAATCGGTGTAAGAGTAGAGATGGTAAATTTTCTAACAGAAGAGGAATGACAAAATCAAAACCTTGAAAAATCTAAAACTATGTTCACTAGCTTTCAAATTTTAACATTTTTTACTGTATTAAAATGACTGTAATTTCTTTATAATGTAATTCATTTTTCCTTTGAATTTTTAGTAGCATAAGAATTCCTCCTCTCTTTCACCAAGCTCCCTCACTTAACATAATAGTGCATATATATGTATGATATATGTATATATATATAAATTATGAAACAACAAAATGCTTTGAAAAATATAAACAATAGAACTAAAGAACAGTTGGGACAAAAAGTGTATCTGGTTATTCAATAATGCATCTTTTCAATGTAAACTTTTATTTTTTGGTGTCCAAGTTTTAGTAATTTGATAATTTTAGGGTTAGCTAAAAGGGGCCAATAGATAAGCCTGGGGAAACACAAGTGAAGTGATTTCTGTCTTTCTATCCATGTATACATACATAGTGACTATCTAGGATACATGATATTTACAAGTCATTCCTTTGAACAACATCATTATCAAGAAGCATGAATTAAGTATATTTTCTGCCAGGCTAGAGAAAAAAAGAAAGAAAAAGAAAGTCTCTGCTCTCAAGGAGTTCATATTCTAATATGGGAGACGGTATGAAAACAATCATATAAACACTAGATATGTACAATGTAAATGGGAGGAAATTATCTTAGGGCAGTTTTGCTTGTAAATAATTAAGCTATGACAAATTACTCTCTAATCAGAACTTGAAAAAAATAAGCTAACTAAAAAACCATATACCTCTCACTTTTGTAACTGACCCCAAATGAAATTCAATTATTCACTTAAAGATAAGACTGCAGAAATGTAAATGAGATTCAGGAGATATAAATTCTAATCTCTGGTCAAACCAAAATACTTTGATTCTGCAACTATCTGTGTAACCCTGGATTCATTTGGATCATTCTCTCAACTTAAGTTTTGTCATCTGCAAAATGGGAGTTTGGAGAAGAAAATTTCTAAGAATCTTTGTAACTCTTATCTCCTAATTAAGTGATCACATTATCATTTCCTTAAGAATTCTAGTTTCGGGGGCAGCCAGGTAGCACGGCAAGTAAGAGCACCAGCTCCAGTGTCGAGATGACCTGGGGATCGAATCCGGGCTCAGACACTTAGCACCCACCCAGAAACACCTGGCCATGTAACCTTGAGCAAGTTACCTAACCCCAATTGCTTAGGGGCAGCCAGGTGGCTCAGCAAGTAAGAGCACGGGCTCCAGTGTCGAGATGACCTGGGGATCAAATCCGGGCTCAGATACTTAGCATCACACCCAGAAATACCTGGCCATGTAACCTTGAGCAAGTTACTTAATCCCTACTGCTTTAAAAAAAGAGAGAGAGAGAGAGAATTCTAGTTTCTTGTACTTATAAGATTTAATAGCTTGATCATTATAACTATGACATATAAATCACAAGAATGTGACTGAGGTGTACATATCTAGATTCATTGCTACCTAACATTAAATAGAAGAAAATAACTATGGTACAGATTAATAAAGCTACTGCTGCTCTGTCTAAAACTACTGCCCTACTGTTTTCATTCAGCTATACTTAATATAGTTATTTGAAGGGTTATTTTTAAATGATGTGATAAGAGAGGAAATGAACAATGTTTTGTACAAAGTAGGTACTCAATTGCTTACTGAATTTTTTAAAAGAAAATGAAATGAGAAAAAAAATATTTCTTCTAGTCTTAATCCACTGTTGCCTGCTTCACTCAATAACCTAAAAAGCTGAAGTATATGCCCCATGACAGCCAAGGTTCACAATACAAACTGCCTACACAAGAAGGGGAAACCCAATATGAAAAGTCATGTTAAGCAGGACAACATAAGAGAAAATAGAAGACATATGGGAGAAGACAGGAAGATATTAAAAAAGAGGAAAGGAGCATTTCATTTTCTTCCTTCCTTTAAACACTATGCCACTTCTCTTCAATATGTCATGTTATGTGGGCTGCCTAAATTCTAGAAATTAGCTTATATTTGTCTCAGACATACTTGGGAATCACCAGTCTAATGCTAGATACACAGAATTTACCCCTGATCATTAAGAGTATTTAAAAAGGCATCATTCGTTTTCCAAATCTTATCTAAAGAAATTTTTATTTCTTTGCCTATTTCACTTTCTATCATACATTAACTGAATATTTTTGTAACTTATCTCTGTAACCTAACAGGTTTGCTGCTTCTGTTATTACTAAACATCTCTTCATAGCAACTGATATAATATGCGGTATTCTATACACAAAAGAGTCCAAGTAAAGTACAACAAAACACCACCATATCAAAAGAAAGAGCTATTGTATTTGTAATCCCTTGGTTCTATTCTGGTCACAGATTTGGTTATATATGTAAATCAGAATGTTAATACTGCTAACACTAATACTCGGTTTAGGAAAACTAATGGTCAACTTTAGGCAAAAAATGATAAAGTTATCTTGGATTTACTGAACAGCCTTTGCTTTCTTATCTTTCATTTACTGTTTCATTACATAGCTCTTACACAGTGATAGCCAAGATTTCTATAACCTTTGTACTTAAATGGATTTAATTTTTAGAATCATGGAATTATAAAGTCAATATTAGAGACAATCTAGTTCATTTTACAAATGTGATACTGCAGACCAGAGAGATGAAATGAACTTGTCCACAGTCAATCAGCTAGCTGGGGACAAAGTTAAGATTGGAAATTAGGTTTTCTAATTGCTAAGTCTAGTGGTTTAGGCACTAAGAAATGGTATATTGCCTCCTCTTTTAACTTCACTAAGTAACTCACACTCATTGTGATCACCAAAAATTCACAAGGGGATGAGTACTTCTCACCTAATGCTTATCTAGCTAGAGAAAATTACCATTCAAGGGTAGTGTCACAGTTCAGTTCAACATTTATTAAGTACCTATCATATGCAAGAGACTGAAAATAAAAAGACAAAAGTAAAACTATCTCTACGTTCCAAGTGCATGCCATGTATATAAGTAAATACAAGACAATTTGAGAAGAGAGGAATAGTAATAATTGGGTTTGGGGGAGTGGGAAGGTCAGGAAAGATTTCAAAGAAGAAGCTTCTCTATAGTGGACTTTGAAAGAAGATAAAGGTTCTCAAAACCAGAGATGAGTGCATTCCAGGTTGAGGGATGGCTTCTGCAAATGCACAAAGGTAGGAGATGGAAATGTCAAGTTTCAAGAACCAGCTAGTAATCCAGTTTGGCTGAACCATCACTTGGATGAATGGTAGTAATATGACTGGATCCAGATTGTAGAAGGCTCTAAATGCCAGAATAGTGACTTTGTATTTTACCCTAAAGGTTATGAGGGACACTGAGAATTTTTTGTTTAGGGTAGTGACATAGTGCTTTAGGAAAATCATTTTAGTAGCTATATGAAAGACTGATTGGAGAGAGGAAAAACTAGAAGCATGGAAAACATTTTGGACTGTTACAGTTATTATAACAGTCCAGGCAGAATCAAAGCCTAAACTAAGGTGGTGGTCCTGAGAGTGGAGAGGAGATGAATGAAAAAGATTTAGCAGAAGTAGAATACATAAGACTTGGCAATGGATTGGCTGTGGGTGGGGGGGGGGAGAGCGAAAGAGAAGGAAGAGTCAAGGATGACCCCAAGGTTACAAACCTGGATTACCAGAATGATGAAGATGTTTTTAACAGATACATGAAAGTTTGGATAAGGAACAGGTTTGGGCCGGAAAAGTCATCAGTTCTGCTTTGAACATGCTGACTTTGGGCAATGGGACACCCATTATGTAGTTTCTGCATTATCTTGTCTCCAGCTCTCCTTCGAATTGTCTACTTAATAAATTGTTAAATGGATTTTTAACATCCTCTGGTTTCTCCCTTTCCTAGCTGGGTGGTACAGCAGATAGAACTCTGGGCCTGAAATAAAGAAGCCCTGAATTCAAATCAGGTCTCAGATACTTACTAGCTATGTGGTCTTGGACAAGTCATTTAACCTCTGTTTCTTCAGTTGTGAAAAAAAAAAGGGGGCCAGGGGGTAGGGGATAAAAACACCTGCCTCACAGTTATGAGATTAAATGAGATAATAGTTGTAAAAATCTTACATAGTAGGCTTTTAATAAATATTTGCTTCCTCCTCTCCCACCCCCATCCTAGGATAGAGAGTGATACTTGAAACTCAAATCTACTTCCCTACTTGTTAACATACTCCAGGAAAAGGTTGTTACGGGGAAAAAAAATGAAATAAATCCAAAAACATACTTTAATCATTTGTTTAGTTCAACTATCTTATACCTTTTCCTATATATCCCATGTTATGGATAATGAAGTTGAATTGTAATATCTGAAAATATAACTCCATCAAAAAAACATAAACATGCAATACAGTTAACAGTTTTCCTTCCTAAAAATTAGCCTTCAGATTTAGAGCTTAGATGCTCTGAAGGAAAACTTTCACCAGTTCCAAAATCTAAGCAGTGAGCAACGAAGTTTATTTGTTTTGTTTTTTTGACCTTACAGAATCTTCAGGCAATTATCCATCACTTTATCTCAATATCTCTGATTTTTTTCCCCTTATTTCCAGGTGATAAGCACAGAACAATGCTGAAGAGAATGACAAAGACAAGAAAAAGCAGCATTGCAGTGTTACACACTACAGACAATGGCGTCATTTTATAGTTGATCGGATACAATGAGCAGATGCAATACAGAAGCTTCCTGTCTTTCGCTATCAGTTTTCCTCTATCTTTACAACTTGAAGTACAAGAAGAAGAAAAAAAATCAACAGATGGAAAATTAGTTTTCCAGCATTGTAGAGGCATCAGGACTGTCTCACTTTGCTACTAACACTAAACATGGCCATCCATACAAGAAAACCAAGAGGACGTAAACTAGTTTTTGCCAGAAGTGAAGACCCTCTAGAACTTGTTCATCAGTATATATTCTAGGACCTAGCGCAGATGGACAATGGAATGGGCCCAAAGTTGAAAAGGAGGATGATAATGGATTGATTGGCTTTCAGGAAAATTAAAAGCTCTTTTCCTTGACTGCAAACTTTGCATGAAGGCAAAGGTCCATCTTTCTATTACTAACAGTCTACTAAGTATTGCCACAAGGAGGCATAAAACTACCTGTGAAAAATTAAAATTTAGTATCACACAAAGGGTGATGGAGAGGTTCCTGTAGTACATAAGTAGACCAAAACACATAAACAATGAGGAATTCCAAAGAACAGGAATAAAAGATGACACCCAGGAATTATAAAATGAAAAAAAAAAAAGATGGGTTGGTCATTTGCTAAGAGAGATGACAGATGGACAGTGTTCCACTGTAGGTCAAAAGGGAACCAGAAAGTCTCCATCCTACTGGAAGGATATTTCCTGTGTTAAATTTATGCAAAAACATGGATAAGAGCTCCCCAGGATGGGCAAGCATGGATGTGTCACCGGTAGGAACTTACAAATCAATAAGATCATTGGTAATTCTACACTGCTCGTTATTTCACTATATGACTATAAAACAGCACATAAATGCTCACAAAAGGTAATTTCACATTGGCATATCCTTCACGAAATAGTTTGTAGGTCATAAGAATGAAAACAATATATAGATGACATTAAAGATTAAATTAGGATAAAACCAATAGAATATTTTTAAATTTATGAAAAGATAAATTCGGCTTCAATAACTATTACAGCCTATTTTGGTTTGAGAAAAATGATACTGAAAATCAGTGAACTTGGAAAAAAATACTTAAGTTAGACTTACATATAAAGTCTATGGGATCTTTCCATCTGGCTTGCAACTGAAACCGTCCAATGTCTCATCTCCTGTCATTAGAATATGAGTTCCTTGAGAGCAAAGACCGTCCTACCTTTTTGTGTCTCCACTGCTTAGCACGCTGCTTTGCACAAAAGGTTCAGATTATTAAACTACATTTAATTCCCTCTTGTAAATGCCTCACCCTAAGTATGTGACATGCTGATTACAGAAATCCATATATTTCCCGTGTAAAGCAGTAACAAGCTTTCATATTTGTACCTATAATTTTCTTGCATTAAAGTAGCATTATTTGAATATCTCATGGTGGTATTAAAGTGACTTTGGGCTTTTGGAAGCCATGTTAGCAATGGGAAAACATGTCTAAGGCACTACACAAAGTTAAAAAAAGGAGTCAAGTCAAGACTAGGCAATAGTGAGTATCTCTGCTTTATGTAGCATAGAGTTTTTCATAAAGTAGTAGTATAATGTTTAAACTCCTAAACACTTAAAACTTTAGTAACTGTGGTCATGAGTATAACAGATGCTACTTATTAAAGACAACTTTGATTTTTCTCTCAATCAGTATGTATTTCAATTCTGCCAGCCAGAAGATAATTTACCTTCTCATCTACTGCAAACTTTTCAACGTCAAATTTTTTTGTGTGTAAAGTAGTTGTTTTAAACACTTGCTTTTGAGAGTTAGAGAAGTTTCTATGACCCAGATTGCTATTTTAAAATGCATTCAGATTTTATGGTGGTCTCTATATATTTGGAGTTGATGTTTAACTCACTGTCTAAAAGAAAATGAACCAATATTAGGCTTCTTTTGTGATTTTTAGCAAGGGAAGATTGGGAATGAAGGATGGAGAGAAGGAAAAGGATCATTTAGAACAAGTTCAGTAGCGATGAATTAATTACTCCAGCTTATCTGTGAGTCAAGAATTCAAGTATGCCCTGTACCATTCTGGCCTTACAACAACTGGCAAGTAAAAACCTCTGAGTGCTTCAGGCAACTCAATTGCTGATATGAATTAATAGAGATATTTTCCTCATCATGAATTCCCCACACCAATGAAATCACAGATCTGATTACACTCTCGCCCTGCCCTCCCATTATTTCATTGCCCCTGCAAAAAAGAGAAAGGTTAAGACTATACAGGAAAATAATTTTCTTAGGATGCTTCAATTTGGTTATATTTGGAACCAGTAAAGTTTAGTTCTTCAGAATAAGTTTTTGTGATTAAGTTCTAAAGTTTCCTTCTCTGTGAAATGAGGAAGTTGGACTAGATGGTGTCTAAGGCCCTAGGTGGCACAGTGGGTAGAGTGCTGGGCCTGGAGTTGGCGGGACTTGAGTTCAAATCTAATTTCAGGCATTTACTAGCTATGTGACCCTGAGCAGGTCACTTAAACCCTGTTCACCTGTTTCCTCATCTGTAAAATGAACTGGAGAAGGAAATGGCAAACCACTCCAGTATCTTTGCCAAGAAAACCCCAAATAGGGTCATGAAGAGTTGGAAACATCTGAACAACAGTTTTATCTAGTTCTAAAACCAATGATCTTAAATTTCTAAAGACTATATTTCTTTCTAAAGTGAAATTATATAAAGTCCACATGAAAGTTCATAACTGTTTAATTTACAGCTACATCACCAATATGGCTTAAAATAAAATCATAAATAATAGTAAGCATCACAAAATACCTTAAGATAAAATGACTAACTTGTCAACTAAAAACTTAAAAACTGACAAAGGATGACAAACATTTTACAACTATAAAAGTGGCTGTGCAGCTAGGTGGCACAAGAGCATGAGATTTGGAATCAGGAAGACTCATCTTCCTGAGTTCAAATCTGCCTCAAGACACTAGCTGTGTAACTCTGAGCAAGACACTTAACCCTATTTGCCTCAGTTTCCTCCTCTGTAAAATGAGTCGGAGAAGGAAATAGCAAATCACTCCAGTATCTTTGACAAGAAAACCTCAAATGGGTCATGAAGCGTCCTACATTTGAAAATGACTGAACAACAACATAAAACTGGTTACCTGCCTGAGTATGAGAGTTTGATTAACATAAGGCTAAAACTCATCTTACTAAAAATGAAGTTTTCGAGAAATGAAATATCAGTAATAAAACAACCATCATTATTACTTAAATTAATATTTATGGGAAGATTCTAAATATGTTAATGAACTTCATTTCAGATATTATTATTCTAATATTGGGCACTGTCGTAAATAAAACTACCTTTTCCTACTAGTTATTGGAAAAAGCTAGCAGAAAAAAAACAATTTACCTTTCTTACCACTACCTTACAACACTGTTTTTCTTACCATTTTTCAACATTAAAAAACTTAAAATTGGGTTTTTTAATTCCATAAGACATTAGATAATCAATACAAAAAAGACAACTTGATATTCTCTTAGTTTACAAATGATAAAATAACATTCCCCCTCCCCAAAAAAAATCACGTATTATTAGAAGCCTTCTACAAACATACTGTTCTAAGGTGAAAAATAGCTTCTAAAACTGAGAACTAAATTTTTTTCCAACGGTACTATATTGCTATCTACAAAAGGTAGATGACTTTACCTGCAGGTAGACTGTGAAACTCTATTATGTGGTTTTACTATACTTAAAGTCTTGTTTTTATTATGGTGAAACAGGTGAAGAACTAGACAAAGTAATTTTTGGATATTTAAATTCAGTATAATCATGCATTAATAATTTAGAGCACTTAAAATACCTCATTGTGAGCATCAACAAGGAATTTTTTTGAAAGCTTAATTAATAAACAAAGTAACATCTTCCTAGCGGTTACTAGTAACAACTACATTAACAAGTATTTAATAGATGAGTTTTTCTTGAAAGATGTTGCAGCAGATGTCTTGTTCATCCTCTGTGGTTTTGCTAAGGAGAACAAAAATATTAGAAAATCCCCTCACCCCCACCCCAGCATTATACATTTTTACCATAGTTTAGATTTCATTAGTATAGTTACTACAAATAAAAACATCTTATCTGCTGAGTAGGACCTCTTTATCAGTTTTCTCCACATTTTCCCCAAACTCTTGCTAAAGTATCTAACTAATGATTTGTTGTAACATTAAATTATTTTTCCCTAATAGGAAGCCTTTTTTCAAAAAAGTTGCCTACTCATAAAGATCTCAATATTCAAATTTTAAAATGTGTAAAATACAGAGACACTGCCCAAAGTATTAGAAAAATTTGTCCATAATTACATTATAAACTAAACAATTATAAATTTCTTGGAAATTTATAAATTTGTGATGTCATATATATGGCAATTAACTGCCAGCCATAGAAATGTCACTAAAGTGACTATTTCAAAGAATAATAGGGATCTTTGATATCTGGTATAGTCAAACTATATAAAACAAGAATATTCTCTACAGTAAAATTCCAGAAAATGGCACAAAAGTTTATTTTTAGTTTATGTTATTAATAAATAATGCACGAAAGACAGGAACTAAATGTATTCTGTCATCTTTCTACTTACAACAATTAATCTACAGTCAATTTTTATCTATAGCAAATTTATTCCTAGGTGGCTGACTTCCCCCTGACAACCAGCATGTAACTGTTGGGCTTTCCCCAATGTCAGATATGATGTATTCAAAATAAGGATTTCACTTTAGGTGGTTATATCTGAGGGATGCAATTTTAATGGCTAAAAAGTAAACTCCTTGAAGGTAGGGTAATTTTCTTTTTTGTCTTTTATCTCCAATCCTTACATATAATAGATGCTTAACAAATATTTGTTAAATTGTATCCATGTTAAAATGAGATCTATTAGAATACCCTTGATCAAAATAAAAGATACTTCAAAAAATAAATCTATAATGTCAACAATTCCCTAAATATTCATTCCCAAAGTCAAACAGCTATACTTTGGGATTATTCATTCTTTTGGAGTGCTACCGCTCTCCACCCTCCTACTATGTGGTAATATATATACAAACATATTACTCTTCCCTAACCCATTGGAGCAGTTACACATTTATAAAGGAATTAGCCAAATTAATTAAATTTGCATTTTCAGTAGCAATATAAAAATGAATATCCACAAATGCTGGAACAAAATAGTAATGATAGCATTTCTATAGAATTTTAAGCTTTGCAAAGCACTTTATAAATATCATATCATTTGATTCTCTGGGAGGTAGGTGTATTATCTTCCATTTTACAGATGAAGAAACTGAGGCACAGAGAGGTTAACTGACTTGCCCAGGGACACACAGCTAATAAATGCCTGAGGCTGAATCTGAATCCAGGACTTCTTGACTTCAAGTTGAGTGCTCTATCTACTATACTACATAGTTGTCAAATTCCACATGCTTAATTCCAAGTCTAAAATAAGCATTGAGTAGTATTAACATGAATTCTGCAGTTTTCCCCTTAGCATTAAATACCACGATATTCCTCACAATGCCACCATTATAATGCATCTATTTCATAAAGTGATATTACTTTTAAATACTCCATTATTGTTTGAAATGCTTCCTATAGTAAATGAGAAATTTCATAATATTAAACTGAATTACATGCGTAGCTGCCCATTTCTTATATACTCTGAAACATATTTCCTGTTAAAGTCAGTGTGTCTAAAATAAAGACTTAAGTGGTGATTAGAAGAAAGACTCTGAATTTGTGGTTGCAGCATTTCAACTGAGCCTGTGAAAGCAGCAATACCACCGAGGCTCTATTTGACCTGGTACCTTCTCTGCTTCTGCAGCACTAACTGCCCAACACCCACCCAGCAAAAAGAAGCAGACCTTAACCAAGACTGTCCCATAGCAATAATTACCCCGTGATGAGTGTAAGTATAATAATTCATCTGTCACCAAATACTACTTCTATGACTAGCAAATTCCCACCACCTGTTATTTTCCTTATCCTTGTGTTACTTAATCATAGGCTATCTAGAAATAAAGCATTGTCAACCGCCCCTTTTCACTCTTCATATGTACCATGTACCATGTACTCATGTCCCGCTCCAGTGCTGGTCCCCCTTTCTACTTTGCCCTACGGAATTCCTGTTCCATAACGAAGGTTTGTTGTTCGATTGTTTCAGTTATGTCCAATATCTGTATTAGGGTTTTCTTAGCAAAGACACTGGAGTGGTTTGTCATCTCCTTCTCCAGCTCATTTTATAGATGAGGAAACTGAGGCAAACAGGGTTAAGTGACTTGCCCAGGTGACACAGATAAAAAGTGCCTGGGGCCAGATTTGAACTCAAGAAGATGAATCTTCCTGACTCCAGGCTTGGCTCTCTATCTACTGTGCCACCTAGCCACCCCATAATGAAGGTAAGGTAAGGGAATAAGAATTTATTAAGTATACATGCTAAATGTTTTACAAATGTTATCTCATTTGATGCTCACAACAACCCTGGAAGGTATGTTCTATTGTTATCCTCAGTTAAGGAAACTGAGTCAGATAAAAGCTAAATGATTTGCACAGACTCACATAGCTAATAAGTAGCCACATTTGAACTTAGGTCTTCCTGACTTCAGCCCAAGCATTCTATCTGTCCCATCTAGCTGCCCAATATCTATCATAATTCTTCATCTATTTGCTTGCATTGAGACCGAGCAACACTGCATCCCTGGGTATCCTCCATTACTGACTATATCTTCCCTCACATTCCTCTTCTACCCAAATAAATACCAGTGCCCCATACTGCCCCCTTTCCACCACCTCTCAGTCAACCTCACTTCCTTTAAAGTTCACTCTATTAAAATATTTCACCTTATGTGGATCATGGTAGATGTTGTGTACCAAACACACAGGTTGTTTTCTCTCTCTTCTCAAATGCAATATCTGGATCATCGTCTTCTCTTCTACTATATAGCCTTCTGACATTCATGTTGATGATCCTTCAAATACTCTAAGCTACCAGTTCCTAAATCTCCTCAAATCCCAAAACGTAATCTTTCAATCCACCTAAGCTACACACAGGGATGGTCTCACCATGGCTTTCACCATTACACACAAATGTTCTATTTTCTTAATCAAAAACTTTGACATTACTCAATCTGACAATAATCTTCTACCTATCATTCCATCTCTCCTTATGCTATATCCCTACTAAACCTATTTACTCTCTTTGAGATATCCAGTATCTCCATCCTATCAAGTCCACTTTGACTTCACTTTCCTTCCTTTCCAATTCTGATCCTAAAATTAACCAACTGGACTCTACATTGTCCAGTACTCTCAAATCCTTTATCTTCTCTGCTATTATCACTTGTCCTTGCCAAAGACCAGCCCTGGATTACTCCCATCTACCTATTCTATTCCTATGCTTGAACACAACTGGAGGAAGTCACTCAGTCATGCTGACTAAACACATTACAAATTCATTTCAAGTGGGGCTTTCCTGCAGCAAGGCAATCTTTTGATTCCTCCCTAATTCATTCCCTATCTCACTCCCCACAGAAACTATTCCAAACTTCTTTTCAAGCTTCCCATGTCACTCCATGCCTTGTCAAGTGAGGATCTTGCACAGTTTAAAAAGAAAATCGGGACCATGGCTCTGAGTACAATGTTCATCACTTCTCTTCTACTCAAAACTCCTAGACATCATTTCCAGGCTTTTCTCCTTTCCTCTAATCTCTGATAAGATAGGCCCTATCTTTGCTAAATACAACTTACTCTCTGCGTGTACTTTGATACCATTACTTCCAGTCTCAAATAGTCCCTTAAATCTTCCCTTCTCTAATCTTTAATCTCTCCTCCAAACATGCCCAAACTTCCCTATTTCTTAAAAAAAAAAAAAAAGACCCTATCTCCAACTCAAGTTATCATCCTAATTCTCTCCTAAGGGGGGAGAGATCTCTCTTTCTAAGGCAAAGTCCTATTAAAAGCTGTCTACACAGTTGCCTCTACTTCTACATCACATCCTCTGTAGGTTTACCCAATATTGGGACCTCTTCACTCTCTACCCTATTTCTCTTGGAGATTCATCAACTTTCTAGGTTTTCCATCGGTAACTCTGTATTATTTACACATTTAAATATTTAGACTCTCCCCTGTGCTTCAGTCTTAAATTGTTCAATCATTCAGTTATATCTGATTCTTCCTGACTCACCATTCTTCCCAACTCCTGGCTCATAACTTTGGTATTATCCTTACTACCCAAGGTACTATCCTTACTTACTCTCCTACAAGACATTTATCCAGTAAGTTCCCAAATCTTGCCATGTCTATCTCCACAACAGCTCTGACATGTAAGGCCTCTATTCACATAACCACCAGTGTGATCAACATAAAAAATCAACCAATCAAACAAACAAACAAAAAAAAAAAAACCCAACCCTAATCTCTGCAAGCAGGAGCAATTTCATTGTCAAAATTTTGAGACATATATGGCACAACCAATTCAAACATAAAAATGTAATTCCCACCCCCCGACAAAAATTGCATCCATTGAATTTTGAATTTATAGCCAGCTCAAATGACTTGCAATTTTTAAAACCATTAAGAATTTAAAGTCAAAGGGTTTTTTTTTTAATCGTTTTCTTTTAAACCTCTCACCCTGTAAAAAAGAGATGTGAAATTTAGCAGTGCTCTTTCTCAACTTGTAATAGCTGAAATGTACACAACCAGCCCTGCATTTTTCTCCTTCCAGAATAAAACATAATTGATTCTAACAGAGCAATCAGTTTATATCAGCTCTTTTTGGCATTAAAATTCAACAATGGTCTTGAATTCTAGATCTCTATCTTACAGTGATCTTTTTTTTTAAATCCACTTAGAAAGAGGTCATTGAAATTACAAATTTCAAACATTTCATTAACCATATATGCAAATAAGCAAAAATCGCTGGAATATATCATTTGGTTTACTTCTTTTCTCAAATTGTCTTTTTCCTCAAACATTTTTACCAATGCCAAAACACCTGGATATAGAAAACATACCACAAGGCCAAACAAGTTGACTATCATAATACAGCAGCAATATGAAAACATTGATAAGGAATTAATGACCTAATTAAACTATGACCTAAACCTTAGTGCAGTTAAAATGTAAAGTATCACCTTATATTTTTAGAAATTTTAATAAAATAATAGTTCAGAAAATTACCTTTTGTAATACTTGTTCCCTTTAAAAGATTCAACAGTCAGGCATTAAAAGCTTTCCCACTCCAATAACCTTCACACCCACTGCAATGTCTTATATATTTTTACTGTTAAAATTCTATGATTAATGTACAGTTCAAGTATCAAACATCCTTCTTAAACTCTACTAACAGAAGCTTCCTGACAAGGACAGCTAAGATAGTTAGGCCTATAATGAAACAAAATGAAATAGAATTTAAGGTAATCATTTCAGACCAGGTATTCCATTAAAACTGGTCCTTATGAAAGAGTTTTCATCTTAGGGTACAATGAGTAGATGATTACTGACACCAAGAAACATAGGGCTCCTTTTATCTAATGATCTCTTACCCCTAAATTACTTATTAAAATAGGTCATCCAACTTATGCTGACACTGGATCTAGAAACTGCAATTATTTTGCAATCTGTTTTTATCCTTGCTGAAAGATCCTGAAAGACTACACACACACACACACACACACACACACACACACACACACACACACCCACACCAACCACAGATACATAGTTGTTTCTACATCTGCTATTGAGTTGACTTTCTTATTCACGTGATCTAAGCCAATACTTCTTTTATGAAATAGCTTTAAACTTCCACAAACTACATCTACTGCTCATTAATTCAAAATGTCAAACAACCTGCACTCCTGACAGCGCAGGGCTACACTGGCACTGAGCAAGCCAACAAGTGATATTACTTAGACCAGGTCTATTTTTAGTAGTGGCTTCTTTTTCTACAATCTAATAATGCTAGCAAAACATAAGTAAATGAGCTAAAAGTCATTACAGAATAGTCATTCTGCTTTCAACTGTTTCAAAGTATACAGAACTAAACACAGCTAAAGAAAACATTGAGATTATTTCCTACTCTGAGTCCTTGCTAGCCCAAGGTAGCAAATGGATTTTGCAACACAGGTTTTTTTTTTGTTTATTTATTGTCACTGAATTTGTCAATTTAGACTAGTTCAAATAAAATGCTTCAGAGATTTTATATTTAAAATAGTAAGAAAACTGATACAAAAATCACTTTCAATTTATTCTTATTTAACACTACAGTAAAACATGCAATTGGATTGGATTATTTACTGCATGTTCAGAGAATGCTAATTAGCTTTAAAATGAAAGAAATATATATACATATATATATACACACACATAGAATTAACATTGATTCTACTTATTATTACCTAATACATAGGAAAAAATCAATCATTCTTAATTCAATTCAGGAAGGTATTATAATTCACCAATATGATTGCTGAAAGCTACCTGATATTCATGCCAATTTCAAAAGATTATCTTCAGGAATATAATCAGAAAAGACTGATTACAATTATAAAATATCAATGAATTAGTTGAATTTTTGTTTTGAAATAATATTTCCCTGCCTCTACAAAAATTTACATAACTGATTACGAAACTAAAATTAAAAGATCTGATGAGAACATACATTAAATATTAACGACCTCTTGGTTAAAAGTTATATATTTTTTTTCTAATTTTAATTTATTAATGGGGGAGAATCTCACCGGAAAAGGAAAAATGTTGTCAGCTCTGTTCAAACTATCTTCCATCCAAGATTTGGGAGCAAAAGCTGAGCTGGGCCGAGCATATTTCTGTAGCTGAATATGATTGCTTGCAAAATTTTTCTTCAGGGGTGAAATGGAGTTGAGAGGTGTTATTCCTCCATTGAGTCCTCTTCGGTGATCTCGGCCTTGGGAGCCTCCCCAGCCACCATATCCACCACCACCGGGGCTCCAAGAAGAAGACGGTGTAGGTGAAGGACTTTGGTAGCTGCTCCACGGAGAGGGTGGCTTGTTTAGATTATTAGCCAAATGGGGCAGCTGATTAAAAGCAGCATTTCTGTGTGTGAATGGAGGTGGGTGAGGGCTAGCAGGAGACCTCCTCTGCTGCTGATGCTGATTGTGATGATGTTGAAAATGAGGATGATGAGGGTGGTGCTGAGAGAGGGGTCCTATCTGAGGGGAAAAGCTGCCACCAAAGCCAGGACTGACGTGATGCGGAAAATTTTGAAACAGCAGAGCACCATTATTAGCTGAAGCAGCAGGGACACCTCCCTGGTGAAAAAAACTTGCATCTTCATTGATTATTGTAGAGGAAGAAGGAGCAATAGCTGCTGACCAGTTACTGAAACCAGTAAGAGAGGATGCACTGGATGTTAAGGGCTGAGTTGACGTACCTAACCCTGTAGCCTCTTGGTAGTCAAATCCTGTCAACACTGGTGATTCTATTCTTATTTTTTCCTTCCCACTGCCATTTTCTGAAGAGCTATCTCCTTGATTTTCTTCAGATTTAGCTTTCTCGGGTTCAGGCAGTATCCCTGCTTCCTGACCTTGACTGGGGGAAAGCTGCTGCTTTTCTAGAGAATCTTGCTGTTCCTGTTGCTGTTGCTGAGTTTTAGATTTTTCTGACCCCAGAATCTCATCCTGAATGTTATGGGCAGCTGGAGCAGGAAAGAGCCAAGCTGACCCAGCATTACTGCCATTGGCAGCTGTGTTATTATTTATAAAAGCAGCAGGGCTGGGGGTTGCATTTTGATGATGGTGTGGAGGCTGCAGATGTGGATGAAATCTGACTGGAAAAGCTGATTTATTCCCAGTATTGTTTTGCACCAGCACTCCAAACCCGTAATCCCCCATTTATTATTTTTATGATCTGAATTCTTACAACAAAAATGACAACCTAGTGCTTAAGTCTGTCTCCTTTCCTCCAACCCAAAATGAGTGTTTTAGAAATGTCTTATTATAGCTCAGTGATCCCAGCTTGTCCCCACCCTAAATATTTCTGATTTGGAATTCTGGTATCTGAAAACCTAAAAAATCTCTCAAGATATGGACATCAGTCAAATCGTGTTTATTTCTAAGGGAGAGGGTAGGAAGGGAAAAAAATCAAGTCTTTGGTTAGTAAAATAGGTGGTTTCTTTTTCCAAAGGAAAATGCACATGAATGACAAAAACAGAGCTTCTTAAGCATTTACGGATGTAGAAGAATAAGCATTGCGCAGAGTAAAAAATATATCTATAATTTAACAATCATATGTTCTTCCTCAGCAGTTTTGACTCACCCACATATGAAATCTTTTAAGGATTAGGGGAGAAGACGGCTTTTCTTGGCAGCTCAAAAAAATTCTCTAAATCAGGAATAATTTAAGGACATTATATATTATATATTTATGTATAAAGATATTATGTTATGTGGAGAGAAAGGGAGAAGTGGGGCGGATTCCTGGTCCCGGGGAACAGAATTTCGGGCGAGGAAATCAGCATTGAACAGGGCTGGGAGGGCTGCAGGAAGGCTGCTGCGGTCCCGGGGCCCGGCCGGGCTCCTCCGGCGGCTGCGGGCGCAGCGCTGGCTCCTCGGGCTGTTTTTGTCCCTGCTCCGGGTGCAGTGCTTGCGGGTTTTCCGGCTGCTCGGCTCCCCCCCGCCTCCTCTCCCCCATGAAACGGGCTGGAAACACCCGCTTCTCTCTAGGGGGGCAGAGCTTCAAAGAGGAGGAAGGCGAGTCACCGCGGCGGGGAGGGGGCAACACGGCGCGGGGGCCTCAGCGGGCGCCGGCCGGGGCGTGCGGGGGGCGCGGGGGCGACCCGGAGCGGAGGTCCTGGTCCTGCCCCTGCCGCCGCGGTGTCTGCCTCGTCCCCTCTCGGCGGCTCCGGGGCTTCTTCTCCCTCATGGGACCCGGGGGCGGTTTGTTCGGTTTCTCGGTTCGATTCTCCGCAGGAGGAAAACAAACAAACAAACGAACGACAAACCAGAAGCCGACACGGCGATTATCCTAACGGAGAAGCGTCCCCCTGCCTTTCTTGTCTGCCCCCCGAGAAAGGGAAAGGGTTATTTACAGGTTTTCTCCTCACGCGCCCTGGGCCCCGCAGTCAGCGCCGTCTTTGCCGCGGCCTCCTCCTTCCTCTTCGGCTTCTCTTCTTCCTCCTCCTCCGCCTCTGCGGAGACTCTCCACCGCCACCGCCTCCCGGTGCCCGGTCTCCCCACAGCCGCCGCCGACTCCTCCTCAGGACCGAGCCGAGTGAAATGACAACCAGCTGGAAAGACCGAGAGACACTTCCGGTTCGGGGAGGGAGGGGCGGGGCGCCTCGAGAACCCCGCCCCCCCACCAGAAGACCAATCTGCGAACGGCTTCCGTGGTGACCACACCCCCGTCCCCATTTGGGCCCCGCCCAGGAAGGTCGAAAAGAAACCGGTGACGCCCCAGAAAAAACTGGAACCCGCCCATTAAGGTCATTTTTCCTGGCTTCCCCTCCCCCATCCTCCCAGCAAACTCGAGCCGTCGCCATCTTAGGTGAGGGCAAAGTAATTCATTGCTAATTCCTCTCCCTGGATGGAAGGCGACTAAAGAAGAGTGAGTCGAGTGGGAGAGACCTAGACCCTTCCGTCACCTGAGACAGGAAGGCGGAGTGTGAAGGGACTGAACCAGAGACCTGCGCAAAGCCGGGGAGCGGCGTTGCCCATAGTCAAGGTGGCGCCCCCAGCGTCACGTGCGCCAGCCCCGGCTCCGCCCCGGAGGGCTCTGGAAGGCGAGGAGGTGCCTGCCCTGACGGCCCTGCCTGCGCAGCTGGAAAGGTCAGAGCTGCTCCCCAGCTGTGCCGAGAGCTGTGGCTCCCGGCCTCGGCTATGGGCCGGTAACAAGGCAGGGCCTGGCTGGGCGGGTGGCCTCCTTGACTGCGGTTGACCTCGAGGCCGGGCGGGCACCTTGCGCTACAGGCCCCGCCTCCTTGGCCCAAAGAGCTTGGAGGCCTTGCACGGCAGTGTTAGAGGGTGGGCTGCCTCTTGGATCCGAGTCGCAGGGATCCATGCCAGGGCCCGGACCGCGCCTTGTCCCGGTTTATTAAGGGTCCTGGGATGTCTGGGAGCCCGGTGTTGAATGACTACTCACTCCAAGGCCATAGGATCGCAGATTTAGGCTGGAAGCGCCCCCCCCCCCCGAAAACCTTAAGAGATCTGCCCGCGGTCACCGAGGGTGCCCCAAGGCCTTGTCAGACCCAAGCCTGGGGCCAGATCCAGAAACAGGCCCAGCCCAGGCAAGGGGCCCAGCCCAGGCGCAGAGGCAGGAGCCTGGCGCCTTCGTGCTGCTCCGCAGCGGCGTGCGGCACCTTTCGCCCGGCGTTCACAGCGTCGCGTTATAGGGTGATACAGCACTAGGGATAACGGGGGTGTGAAAGGTCACCTGGGTGGGTGGGGGGTGAGATCTGACGCGGAAAGGGGCTCTGCATCGTCCACCTGTGCGCGGAGGCACGGGCTTGCAGATTCGGAATTTGAACCCTTGTCCTGCTGACGCCCTCCCCCCGGCTTTGGTCGGATACCCGCCTAGCCCTGAAGCCGATGTAAGAGTGCAAGGGTTTAGGGGTGCGATGGACCTTAGAGGGGATCGTTCGGTCCGGATCCCTCCTTGTGTGTGGGAGGGGGCTGAAGGCCGGAGACCGAAGTGACCTGCCCAAGGCTTCACAACTCGTCAGCAGCAAACCTTGCTCTAGAGTCCAGGTCTGGTGGCTCTACCTTGTTCCAGGGCTCCTATTGTTTTAAAACTATAATCTAAGACTAATTCGGACACGTCTGGGGTTGATTGGGTAGAGGCGGCTGAATACTACCAGATACTACCAGAAATGAAAACACAACCCCCTAAGGCGTTATGTGAAACAGTTATTTTTAAAATGGTAGATATGTATTAAGTCAACTACAAATTCAATCAACTTAACTCAACAGGAGGCCTAACTTCTGCTTGCCACCCCATCACTCCCATAGTGTTGGATCCAGACTTTTTTCCACTCTCTTAAATTTCTCAAGTTCCATCTTATTAACGTACGATTCTACATCCTACCTGACTGAGGTACCCAAGACGTTGAAAATGACAACAAGAAAAGCCATGAGTGTCTTGTTAAAGAATACCCTATCCTCACCTTCTGGAATACTTCCTGCCCAGAAAATGGGGGATCATGGTCAGTGAGCGCATATACAGTCAATAAGCCATGGTGACCTTCTAACTTAACCTTAGCAGGAGTGGAGTATTCTTTGCCAAAGAACCACATCCCAGTTTTTCAGGGTCTGTCAGATCACCTTAAATGTTCCTTAGTTCGTCACTCCCATCAGGCACTAGGGTACATTATGCTAATTTAGAATGTACCCCAAAACCACAAGTCATCTTGGTTTATATGAAACTGATTATATGTAAAAACAGTCAAATCAGAACATTGCTTTGGAGTTGATAGGTCAGGCAGATTCTTTTGTAAATTCTGTTGCAGAATTATAGGATTTAATGTTCTTGGTGAGTCTTAACTGGAATGCATTAGGCAGAAGACAGGTCTGGGCAGGTATTCAGTCCAGCCCCCCCTAGAGAGTAGTACTAGCCAGTGTCCTTCTCTGGAAATGCTAATAAGTGTTCTGATGCATCTGTAAAGCATATTTTAAAGCAAGAGTCCTTAAACTTTTTTTTGTATTGTGGACCTCTTTCACAGTCTAATGAAGTCTAAGTATCCCTTTGTAGAATGATATTTTAAAAAACAAAATAGATAGAATTACGGAAGAAACAAGAGTTAATGAAAACAAAAATGTAAATTTTTCTTCTATCCAAGTTCACATTCCCCCCCCCCTTGAAATCTACCTATAAGTCCAAAATCACAAGTAAATATTGCTGTGGTTGAGTCATTTCAATTGTGTCCAACTCTTTGTGACCCCATTTGGAATTTTCTTGGCAGACATATTGGAGTGATTTGCCATTTCCTTTTCCAGCTCATTTTTCAGATGAGAAAACTGAGGCAAATAGGGTTAAGTGACTTGCCCAAGGTCATTCTTATTTCAAAGCAACTAGAAACACATTATCAATTCTTCCAGTCCAACATTTTTCCAAATACAAGAGTCACTTATTAGTTTTTGAGATGGGAAAGAAAGGTGCTAGAAGGGTTGAGTTACTTGTCAGGCATCATCCATTCCAAGGTTATTGGGAAATTTTAAGCCATAGCACAATATAGTAGGTAATTAATGAACAAGAGACAGGCATTTTGAAACCAAGTACAGATAGTGTATTTTATTAAGCTATTCCTCTGGTATACATCCTGTTTTAGTATTTTAAAGTATACATGTTTATTTAAGAAGGGCCATTGTTTTCCAGCACCTAGTTACTAGGTTACATTTTTTCCTTTTGTTGGCTGCTTTGAAATCCATGCAAGCCCTCTGAATTTTAAACATTCTTTTCCTCCCGACTTTCCCAGTTACTATATTATTATTAATAAGGGTTTAGAGTTAACGTGCCCTTTTGTCAAGAGAGTGGTGAACCCAGTTCCTCTGGTGAACTGTTTCTGAATAAATGGTCTGGAAGGGACTAAGACCTAGGAATGCTTCATTCATATTCAGGCACACCTTGGCAAAGCCTTAGTGTAAGCAAAGGCTGAGATCAGCTAGAACACAAGGAGTGTAACTTCCAAACAATGGCGTTAATCTCCCAAGATGACATATCCTTGCCTGGTTCCAGCCACCTGGACTGGACTGGATTGTTGACACAGATTGCTCCTGTCTGTTTGGATTGGATACACTTTACTTCCTGCCTCAAAAGTATAGCCAAGTGATATGACTGACCAGCTTCTTGTTGAAGTACACCCCAGAGGCGGGTAGACCAAATGATTCCCACCTTTAACACGTCTAAAATCTATGACAACAATAAAAGGTATAAAATTATCTGAGTTAAGTTGCATTAGTGGTGAACACCAGTGGAAGAAGTCATACAACCATGCTGTGACTAGGTCTACTCCAAACTGATGCTATCCATTCTCAATTGTGCCCTAGGTGCCTCATGTCCATCGTCTTTTATCAACTCTATCACATTCTACTCAGAATTTGTTTCAAACTATCCCTTCCATTCTCAAGTCGTGGTAATTTTTTTGTATGCATATACTACCCTCTCCCCTGAGAGTGTGCTCAGCAGAGGACCTTGCCGCAGACTTCATTGAAAAAAATAAGTCCATCATTTGGTAGTTTCTTCTCTTTCCCAAAAGCACACTACAAACCACCTCAGCAATCATCTCCCATCTTCCCTTTCTTTGCTGTAGTCATCGAAAATGAAGTGGCCTTTCTTGATAATATCAAGTGCTTGGGCTATTGATCCCATCTCTTCCTCTGTCCTCTCTTACCCCTTTCTTCATCCTCTTGTTCTCCCTAATTTTAAATCTCTACTTATCTATTATCATTTCTGCTGTACTCAAATATTCTTGTCCATTCTTTGAAAAAAAAAAAAACAACTTTCACTTGGCCCTATCATTCCCTTTAAGCTTAAGCTATTATTCTGTATCCTCTTTCCAACCAAACTTTTAAGAAAAGCAGTCTACTGTCATTGCCTCATTGTTCCCATATACTTCTCAAACCTCTGCAAACTGGCTTTTATCCCCACCACTAATCTAAAATATTTTCTCCAAGGTCATCAATGATTCCTTGTTGCTAAATCCAATGAGCTTTCTTCAGTCCTCTTTCTTAGCATATCATAGTAGCTTAATAAGTGTTCATGAATCGAGTAATTAATTGACCTCAGGAAGAAGAGAACCATAACTTCTCTGGGCCTCATTTGTAAAATAAGAGATTTGAACTAGATGTGTTCTGAGGTCATTCCTGCTCTAAAATACTATTATTTTATTGAAATAATTGAAAGAAAATAATAGTTTTAAAAGAAGTAAATAATCTAGTAGGTAGAACACTGTATTTAGAGTAATAAGATATGGATTCTATGGCAAATATGGCCATTGTTCAAATCTTCATCATAGGCAAATTACTGAATCTTTCCCAACTACATTCCCTCTCAACTGATGTTCTGACTGAGCCAGAAACTTTTCATAAGAACACACCCTGTAAGCCAGTTTTAATCAGACACAAATCTTAATATTTCCTGAAAGTATTTTTAGTAAGACAAAGTTATTTAGTAGATAAAATGCCAAATTTGTCTTCAAGAAGATCTCAGTTTGACCTAGCTCAGATGCTAGCTTTGTGACCCTAGTCAAGTCACTTTGCCTCTGTAAGTCTTAGGTTTCTCATTTGTAAAATGGAATAATAATAACACATGCCTCACAAAGTTGTTAGGAGAACCGAAGGTGATCATGTATATAAAGAGCTTTGCAAACCTTAATGATATATGATTGCCAGTTATTACTATAACACCTAGCATTTAATAGTAGTGGTGGCATAAATTTAAGTTCTGTTCCCTTAAGTAAAAATTTCAGAAAGGATGCCATTAAGTTTCTAAGCTGCAAAGTTTACTAATCATTTGACAAGTACTTCTACCTTTTTTATCCTCATTTCACATCCCTCCACTGATGAGAATAGGCAAAAATATTCAACAATCCTTTTATGGTATCAGCAATGTAGAAAACATTATACCAGCATATCCTGAAAGACAAAGTTCTAGGGAGTAACTTCTGCTGCCAGACCCCAGTGTCCTTATGTGTCCTAAAGCAAAGGGTCTGGTTTCCTTTGTTTCTTGGTTCCTCCATAGATATTCTCCCTCATCCTTTATGCTACCACCCCTCAGGATTAAGTCCTGGGGTGAATGCTGGAGGGAAGTCTCTACAGGTATGCCATAGTATTTGTAAGAGAAAGAACATTAGTACTATAATTTATATTTTAGCACTAGCAGGTTGTGATACATATGCAAATAACTATTGGACAAAATAGAATCATGGAATCTAAGAATCTAAAGATAGAACAGAAAGTGACCTCAGAGGCATTCCGGTCAATCACTTATTTTACAACTGAGGTCTGAGAAAACCAAGTGACTTGCCAAAGGTCACACAGGTTGTTAACAGATGAGAGGTAGACAGCAGAGTGGTTAGAGCCATCGGGCCACCAATCAGCATTTGCAAAATGCTTGCTGTGTGCTTATCACTGTACTAAAACACTGTGGATACAAATAAAAAGCAAAGAGAGTTTGTAGCCTCAAGAACCTTGTATTCTAATGTTTGGAATCTTAAACTGGGGCCTGTGAACGGGCCTTTTAGGAACTCTGTTTATGGGGCGGTCAGGTAGCACAGTGGGTAAGAGCACTGGCCCCAGAGTCGGGATGGCCTGCGGTCATATCCAGGCTCAGATACTCAGCACCACACCCAGAAACAACTAAAAAAAGAAATAAAAAAAGAAAGAAAGAAATGTGTTTATAACTAATTCGATATGATTTTTTCCTTTATATTTTCTTTTATGCATTTAAAAACATTCTTCTGAGGGAGGTCAATAGCTTCACCAGACTACCAAAGGGGTCCATGACACAAAAAAGGCTGAGAAATCCTCAAGTAGAGCTTTTCCAAGGTGGCATGGGCTGTCTCAAGTGATGCTGCTTCACTGAGGTGGAAGGTGGCAGGTGGTTTCGAATGGTGCCTAGATGACCATGGTCATGATGTTGTGAAGGATATAACCTGGACTAGATATCCTCCAACATCCCTTTTGAGGCTAAGAGTTTTTATTTCTGTGAAATGCCTAGACTAATGCTTATGATTAATGGTGTCCCTGAGCCTTGGGCATGGTGGTATTTTTATTTTATACTCTAGAGACAACATGATGTAAGTGTATACATATATGGATTATATACATATACGTGTGTATGTATATAAATTTAGGGAAATAATCTTTCCTTATCCTCTGAAGAGGAATGTTTTAAAGACTGGTAAAATATAATATTGGCTTAAACTCCTGTGGTCAGAGCTTCTTAGAAATAAAGGGCTATTTAAATTCTTTGAATTACTAAGTGTGTTTTTGATACAACCTTTTCATTTTACAGATGAACAATCTCAGAGACTTTTCTTAGATCACAACGTAAGTTAATAGTAGACATAAACCTATAACCCAAGTCTCCTGATTCTTGGTTTATCACACCACTTTATGGGTAATTTTCAGTAACTCAACCAGTTTTTTTTTTAACCTAGAGATTTATCATCCTTACAAGGTAATTTGTAAGTGATTCTTTCTCAGTTTTTAGAAGTCTGTAAACCTAGAACCTATCAGAAGGCTATCTTTGAGACTGCATTTGTAGCCTTTGGGTAATGATCTCAATTTGACTTCTATTTATAGCTTAGCTTTAATTTAGATTGTCATTAGCTTTACATTCTTACACTTTAAAGCTTCAGTGGTTCCATGATCTGATTAATGTTGGTAGTCCCTCCAAAGTTAAAAGAACAAAATCCATCCACATTTTTCTTACCCAGTGAGATTCTTGTTCATGTCCTCCTCCCTAAATCCACCATTTGGGGTCCAGCTAATTGCTGGAAGTTTTTCTTTAGGTTTTGAACATCACATGGTTACCAGGGAAGCAATCAGATTATTCGTCTGTTAATCTCACCAGTTTTCTTATGTGATCAAAAAAAGATGTGATTTTATAGAATAAAATGTTTATGGAATATATGCTTGTTTTTTTCCTGAAAAAACAAAGGGTCCAAGAAAGACTAATACAAAAACATGAAAAAAAAAAAAAGAATCATTCCCTAACAAACAATTGATTAAAAGATACGAAGAGGCCTCAGGGGCGGAGTCAAGATGGCAGAGTAGAAACAGCACCTCCATGGGGCTACTGCTCTCACCACCTCCAATCCATGTAAATGGGTTCTCTGAACAAACTTTGGAGCTACAAAACTCACAAAATGACACAGAGAAGCTAATCTCTGACTGAGGATAGCCCCACAGGCCAGCAGGAATCAGACAGCGCAGCACTCTGGGAGCCAAGCCCAGCTCCACACTGAAGTTTTAGCCCCAGGGCGGGCCTGAACAACCACTGGCTGGAGGGACTCCAGATCACCAGCAACTATGGCTATCCAGAATTATCAACACATAGATGCTAAGGACAAAGTGAGAGGGCAGTGCAGTGTGGACTTTAGGACCTAGTAGTTGGGAGTGTATCAGCTTTTACCCCCAGGGCAAGAAGCCGCTGAGGGCTGCAGCCCAGATGCTCCTGTGGCAGCTTCAGCTCCTGGCCTGAAGAGTGTAGGGGGACCAAGCAACCGTCTGAAGGGTAATCGCTCTTGCTTTAACCTGCTTGGATCTGGATTTCAGTCTAGGGTGGAAGTCCTGGGGTGTGTCCAGCTTGCCAGAGCATGTGGAGACCTCAGAGAGGGCACCCATCTAATACCTCCGGCAGCTGAGAAAACCCCAGTGTTTGGGACGAAAGCTCCCCTGTCTGGTGGCAGAGTCCTACTGTAGCAAAAAGCCCAGGGGTCAAGTGACTCAGGGGCTACATGACCAGGCAAAGGAAACAAAGCAGACAGAAAAGTCCAACATTAGACTCCTATTTTGGGGACAAAAAGGAGCAAAGCATGGAACAAGAGGAAGACAGTGAAGTCAGAACTCCTGCACCAAAAGTTTCAAAGGAAAATATGAAGCTGGTTACAGGCCATAGAGGACCTTAAGAAGCAGATAAGAGAAAAAGAGGAAATATTAGGAAGAGAAATGAGAAAAATGCAAGAAAATTACAAAATGAGAGTCAACAGCCTGACTAAGGAAAATACTACCTTAAAAAATAGACTAATACAAATGGCAAAAGAAGTTCAAAAAGGCAATGAGGAGAAGAATGACTTAAAAAGGTGAATTTGCCAGATGGAAAAAGAATCTCAAAAGCTCACGGAGGAGAATCATTCCTTTAGAATTAGATTGGAGCAAATGGAAGCTAATGACTTTATGAGACATCAAGATGCTGTTAAAAAGATCCAAACAAATGAAAGAATAGAAGGCAATGTAAAATGTCTCATTGGAAAAACCACTGACGTGGCAAATGGATCCAGGAGAGATAATTTAAAAATTATTGGACTACCTGAAAGCCATAATCAAGAAAGAACCCAGAAATCATCCTCCAAGAAATTCTCAAGGAAAACTGCCCTGATATTTTAGAGCCAGAGGGCAAAATAGAGGTTGAAAGAATCCACTGATCACCTCCCAAAAAAGATTCCAAAAAGAAAACTCCTAGGAATATTATAGCCAGGTTCTGGAATTCCCAGATCAAGGAGAAAATATTACAAGCAGCCAGGAAGAAACAATTTGAATATTGTGGAAACACAGTCAGGATAACACAGGATCTGGCAGCTTCCACACTGCGGGATAGAAGGGCTTGGAATATGATATTCTGAAGGGCAACAGAGCTGGGATTAAAACCAAGCAAAGCTGAGTATCATGTTTCAGGTAAAAATATGGTCATTCAGTGGAATAGAGGAATTTCAAGCATTCTTGATGAAAAAACCAGAGTTGAATAGAAATTTTGACATTCAGATACAAGAAGCAAGAGAAGCATGAGAAGGCAAACGGAAAAGAAATCATAAGGAACTTATCAAAGTTGAACTATTAACATTCCTACATGGAAAAACAATAATTATAACTGATGAAAGTTTTCTCAGTATGAAAATAGTTGAAGGGAATAGAAATATATATATATGTCTATATCAGAGGGTATATGGGCATATGAATACATATGTGAATGTGTGTATATATGTTTACAGGTATACATACATAGAGGGCACAGGACCAATTTAATAGGAAGGGATGATACTTAAAAGATGAAATTAAGAGATGAGAGAGGAATATAATGAGAGGAGAATGGGAGAGACAGAATGGGGTAAATGATCTCATATAAAAGAGGCAAGGGAAAATGGTTACAATGGAGGGGTAGAATAGGAAGGCAAAAGGGAATGCGTCAAACTTATTCTCATTGAATTTGGCTTGAGGAGAGAATGAAATACACACTAAATAGGGTATCTCACCCTTCAGGAGATTAGGGAGAGAAGGATGGGGGGGGATGATGGAAGAGAGGGCAGGCTGTGGGGGAGGGAAGTTGGAAGCACCCACTTTTGAAAAGGGATGGGATCAAAGCAGAGAATAGAACAAGTGGGAGGTGGGATAGGAGGGAGGGAAATATAGTCAGTCTTTCACAATATATCTACTATGTTATTGTTTTGCATTAGACACACATGTACAACTTATACTGAACTGCTTATCTTCCCAGTAAGGGTGGGTGACAAGGGAGAAAGGTAATGAATCTGGAATTCAAAGTTTTAAAATCAAATATTCAAATACACACACACACACACACACACACATATATATATATATATATATATACACTATTATTAATACTATTTTACATGTAGTTGGGAAATAAGATATACAGGCACTGGGGCATAGAGATCCACTGGAAACGTCAAAAGGGGTATGGGAGAAAATATGGGAGAGAGCAGATTGGCGGAGGGAATATCCTGTGGGAGTGCTATTTTGGGGTGGTGAGTAGGGGAAAAATGGGGAGAAAGTTTGTAACTCAAAATCTCGCGGAAATCAATGATGTAAATCAGAAGTTTAATAAAGCATTTGGAAAAAAAAGAAGTTTACATTCTCAATGGGAAAGACAACATATAAAGGAGTGCTGGAAAGCTGGGGAGGTGGGGTTCAGGGCCACTAGGAAATAGCCTGGAGGTCTCATCCCTGTCAAGATAAGTTAAAGCTCAACAATCAGAACTAGGGGACCAAGGAAGTAGACTCCAAGGTTCTAGGGAGGAAGATAAGGAATCTGGTGGGAGAGCAGGAAAAATGGTGAAGAGATGACAAGAAATTCAGAAAAACTTATTGTTTGAACTGATACAGAATGAAGTAAGTAGGACCAGAACAATTTGCACAACAACCTCAATAATATCAAGAAAGACAATACTGAAAGATTTCACAGCGCTCACTGGTAGGATGTGACTGGTCTTTACTTTGAGGCCTGAGAGTGAAGCCCATTTCCCACTTCTTGGCAGAGGGATGGTGACTGTAGGTTCAGAATGATGATAACTATGGCCTACAGGCATGCTACACATTGTCAAACGTGACCATTATGAGATTTTCCCTGCTTAAACTTATTTGTTACCAAGGAAGTTCTTTTTTTAGAGGAGAGGGAATCATTTGGAAGTAACAGGGATATGGAATGAAGAATATCAATAAAACATTTTTTGAAACTCCAAAGCAATAAATTTTCCTTAATAAAATGCTTTGAAACTTACAAAGCACTTACATTATCCTATTCCTGTGAAGTATAATTACTGTCACTTCATGGATTTAATTCAACCAATACAATTAGACTTATTAAGAACCTACTGTGTATAGCCTGAAAGTCAGGGCAGTGAGAAGACCTCTAAGAAGTCTAGAAGTCCTAAGCTCAATCCCTGCGTCTGGAAGCATACTGACAGTGTGACACAGTTTAATTCACTTAACCTCTAAATGAACTCTCTAAATTATAAATTGTATAGCATGTTCTCATCTGCATTTCCAAAGTGAGTTTTCTCAATGGAAGCTCCTTATACCAGTGAAATCATAGGTGGGTCAAAAACAAAAAATCCAAATGCCTCACCTCAAATGAGTTGCAAACAGTAAGAGCTATAGAAAATACTTATAGAAGAGAATTGAATTGAATTGAGATGTCACTGAAGCTTATAGTCTATAAAATGGGGGAAACAATACTTGTCCTTCCTGTCTAACTGGACTTTGATAAGGAAAGCCTTAGGAAAATTTAAAGCATTTTATAAATGTGAATTTTTATTGCCCTGGACTTTTATAAAAAAAGAAACATTTGCATATTCCATGTCTATTTCATTCAGTAAAATAATACCAGCTTTTTCTTTCTCTTGTAAGACTAGGGAAGGTAACAGGTAGTAGCAGCACGGGTTCTCTCCTGGTACATATGCAGTGTTAAAAAAAAAAAAAAAAACAACCAGAAAGCTCTCAACTGTTTGAAGTATAGAATAACTCACTCAAAATAACAATAACACAAAATAGGTATGGCATAGTGCAATGGTTCCCAAACTTTCACATACCTTATCAGTAAGAAATTTTGAGCATGCAACCCTTATATATATATAAATATATACATATATGTACATATATAATATGTGTTGCTATTATTAATCATTTCAGTTGTGTCTGACTCTGTGACCCCATTTAGAGTTTTCTTGACAAAGATACTGGAGAGGTTTGCCATTTCCTTCTCCAATCCATTTTTTAGATGAGAAAACTAAGGCAGAAAGGGTTAAGTGACTTGCCCAAGGTCACATAGGAAGTAAGTGTCTGAGGTCAGATTTGAGCTTAAGTCTTCCTAATTCCATACCAGGTGCTCTGTTCACTGTGCCGCTTAACTGCCCCATTATATAATGTCTGCATGTATGTATACACATACACACACATACACATATTATTTTTTATTTTTATTTTTTGGCAATCGGGGTTAAGTAACTTGCTCAAGGTTACACGGCCAGTTATTTCTGGGTGTGGTGCTGAGTATCTGAGCCCGGATTTGATCCAGGTCATCCCAACACTGGAGCCGGTGCTCTTACTCGCTGAGCCACCTGGCCGCCCCTAAGCAATTGGGATTAAGTAACTTGCTCAAGGTTACACGGCCAGGTGTTTCTGGGTGGGTGCTAAGTGTCTGAGCCTGGGATTCGATCTTCAGGTCTTCTCAACACTGGAGCCAGTGCTCTAACTCGCTGTGCTACCTGGCCGCCCCACCACATATTATTTATAAAGTATGTACATATACCGCTGTACTAATAATTTTATAAATTATAAAACAGTCAAAAATAGAAATTAAAAGAGAATGATATAATGATGAAATAATATTTATTTCTAGAGTCAATAGGAAATCAATGTAGTTTATTGAGTAGGGGAGTAATATGGTCAGACCCTGAGTTTTAGGAAAATCACTGGTATCTATGTTGGAAAAGGGAGAATCCTCCAACAGATTGCCCTTGCTGTCATCCCTTATTTTCAGTCTCTCTCTGTCTCTCTCTGTCTCTCTGTCTCTCTCTCTCTGTCTCTCTCTCTGTCTCTGTCTCTCTCTGTCTCTCTCTCTCTCTCTGTCTCTCTCTCTCTCTCCACTGATTCCTTCCCTATTGATTACAAATGTACTTATGTGTTCCCCATCCTCAAAAAATCTTCGTTTTCTCCTTCCATCCCCATTAAGGATTGTCCTATATCTCTTCTAACCTTTGGGTCTAAACTCCTTAAAAAGACTTTCCACAATAGGGGCCTCTACTTTCTCTCCTCACTCTTTTTTTTTTTTTAAGCAATTGGGGTTAAGTGACTTGCTCAGGGTTACACGGCCAGTTATTTCTGGGTGTGGTGCTGAGTATCCGAGCCCAGATTTGATCCCCAGGTCATCCTGACACTGGAGCCGGTGCTCTTACTCGCTGAGCCACCTGGCCACCCCTAAGCAATTGGGGTTAAGTAACTTGCTCAAGGTTACACGGCCAGGTGTTTCTGAGTGGGTGCTAAGTGTCTGAGCCCGCGACTCTATCTCCAGGTCATCCTGACACTGAAGCTGGTGCTCCCACTCACCACGCTACCCGGCCACCCCTTCTCACTCTCTTTTAACCTCTTACAATCCAACTTCCAAATTCATTATTCCACTGAAACTATTCTATCCAAAGTTACCAATGATCTTTTTTTTCCCCCAAATCCAAACACCTTTTCTCAATCTTCATTGTCCTTGGCCTTTGATAGTGTCAGTCACCCTTTTTTCCTTGATAATTTCTTGTTTCTATTACTGTCTCTTGATTCTCCTCCTACCTCTCTGACTACTTCCCAGTCTCCTTTGCTGGATCCTGCTCCAGTTTATGCCCTCTACTCTAGGTATCCCTCAGAGTTCTGTCCAGTACCCTCTTCTGCTGTCCCTCTATACTACTTTCTTTGGTGATCTCATCAGCTCCCATGAATTTAATTCATCTCTATGCTGATGATTATCAAATTTGTCTATTCTGCCCTAATCTCTCTGCCAATCTCCAACTATCTTCCATACATCTTGAACAGGATATCCAGTAGACATCTTAAACTCAACATATCTAAAAGAACTCCACATTTTTCACCCCAATCCATGCCTCTTCTACCTCCCTTATTACCGATGAGGATACCATCATCCTTCTAGTCTCTCAGGCTCACATCATCCTGAATTCCTCAACTATCTCTCACTGCCTACATCTAAAATGTTGCCATGGTTTTTACCTTTGCAACATCTCTTGGATATTTCCCCTTCTCTTCTATGATATTGTGACAACTCAGGTACAGGCACTCATCACCTCATACCTTAATCATTAATAGCCTACTGGTACGTCTTCCTGTCTCAAGTCTTTCTCCACTCCAATCCATTCTCTAGTCAGCCATCAAAGTGATTTTCCTAAAGTACAGGTCCATTAATTAACATTAGCATAACAGTGCCCACTAATGAATTTCACACAACTAGTCCACATCAATAAAAAGCACATAGCTTTTAGCTCTCAGAGCTAGAAATGAGCCCAGATCTTTTCACTCTAAGTCCAGTACTCTTTCCATTATATGATGCTGCCTTGTATAAGTCCTGAGTAATACATATTAAGTTGAATTTGGCAAAAAATATTACCTGTAAAAGCTTTAAAAGGGCACCAAGAGTTTTGTTGAGTGTTGGGGGGATGCCTGGAATCACCCAATGGTTTATGGGAAGTTAATGCTTTGCTGAAAACTGCTGCTACGCTGCAAATCTCAAAATCTTATCACAAATCAGTCTTCGTAATATTGGATAGTGATTTTATAAACTCAGTACATCATTTAAATCTTGTATAAAACACATCATACATGGTAATAGCCTCATTTGGCAAAGTCATCATAGTTAGGATTCCACTATTGCATCAAGGTACTATTTATTGATATACCCTTAATGTTAAACAACCTCTTAATGAAGTGAATTGCCTTGAAGCCTTAGGTCTGCACGCAAAAAAAGTTATCACTACCTAAAGAACTATTTCAAATGCAGTAATTATGTAATATTGATGAGCAATATCACATATGACTGTGTTTGCCAGCCCATAATGCAGTTGATCTGATTCTTTATAATGTGTTTCTGGAGATG
>NW_027186372.1:5854260-5895114 GCF_028583685.1 Petaurus breviceps papuanus
GTAACTCTGAGTTGGAACTAAACAGAGGACCTCTCTCCAGGCTTTTAGATTATTATTATTATTTAATTCAGTATCAAATTAATCATTTTAGTTAGTCATTTTAAATTCTAGAAATGAAAAGAAAAAATAACCTCAGAACTAACTAATTTTATAAGTTGTTTTTATTTCTTGTAAGATTGAATCTGAGTTGATATTATTTTGCAAACTACTCAAAAAAGGTTAATGTCATTAATTGATATTAAATTTCTATTAGGCTTATATATATTGTTGTTGAGTCGTTAAGTTGTACATTACTCTTCATGACTCTGTGAATCATAGCACATCAGTACTGTCCATGGAGTTTTCTTGGCAAAGATACTGGAGTGGTTTGCCATTTAGAGAGTGACTTGCCTGGGTTCACACAGCTAATATTGGAGGGTAGATTTGAACTCAGGTCTTCCTGACTCCAGGCCCATCACTCTATCTACCGAGTCATCTAACTGCCCTCATGTGTGTATGTGTGTGTGTGTGTGTGTGTGTGTGTGTGTGTGTGTGTGTGTAAAACTAATAACATATAACAATTTTAAATTTGCAAAATAGTATACATACTTTATCTCAGAGTCTCACAAAAACTTTGTTAGCTAAATATAATATATAATGCAGACACATATAGATGTAATAGAGAAAAAAATCCCAGCTAATTAGAAGCATGGAAATCAATCACATACTGCATTTCTTTTACAATGGGTAATTATTTTTAGTTTCTGACCTATACTTTATAATGATAGGTATTAGTAATTTAAAGTTCTATGAAGTCAAAGACTACCAGAGCCTAGAGCAATGCTCTGTAGAAAGCAGGTACATAAAAAAAGATTGTTTAACTAAATAAAAATTATATGAAAGTGATAACTGAGCCTAAGTCTTTGCTTATGTTATATGTGTAAAAGTCATTTGTAAAAATATAAAAAACAATCAGTTAACCATAGTTATTAACATTTCATATCATTTCTTTTCAATTAACAAAAGTCTATTTTTCTTTGGCCTACTTTTCTCACCTTGAGGGGAAAAAATGTAATGAGTATGGATATATAAGCAAAATAAATTCCCCATGTTGTCTCTAAAATAGATGTCTCTATTTGTATCCTGATTCTATTACTTCTCTATGAAAAGGTATATACAGTTTTTTTTTATAGGCAGGAGTGTGCTGGAGCCAGCTAGAACCAGCTACCCAGAGTCAATTTTCAGCGTGAGCCTTTATACCTTGGAAATTGGCAAACGCTACAAATGAGGGTTCCATTTTTATTGATGTGATTGTCTAGACTTAAAAAAGTGATGGGGGAAGTGTCAATAATGCATATCAAAATTAAAATTTTATTAAGAGGTCTTTTTTCAGAGGTCTGGTTGTTAAACGCTTAGCATCATACCACTAGTTCTCTGGAATCATGGTTGCTCTTTGTGCTGATCAGAGTTCTGAAGGTTTTCAATGTTTCTTTTATCAATATTATTGTTATTGCATATATTGTTCTCCTGATTCTCATCCCTTCTCTTCAGCAGCTCATACAAATATTCCCAGGTTTATTCAAAACCATTTCTTTCATTGCTTCTTACAGAACTATATTATTATGTTCTATTCATATCTTATAATTTATTCAGCCATTCTCCAAGCTCCTTAGTTTCCAGTTCTTTGCCAACACACACACACACACACACACACACACAGAGTTGTCAAATACTTTTGTGCTTGTGGGTCCTTTTCTTTCTTTGATCTCTTTGGGGTGTAGGCCTACAAGCAGCATCATTATGTCAAAGGGTATTATGCATAGTTTAGTAACCTTTTGAACATAGTTCCAAATTGCTTTCCAGAATGGTTGGATCAATTCATAGGTACAGTACATTCATGTGACCTTTTCCCCCACAGCCCTTTCAGGATTTGTCACTTTTCTTTTTTATCAGTTTTGCTATTTGATGGGTATGAAGCAGAATCTTAGCATTGCCTTAATTTGCATTTCTCTAATTATTGATGATTTGAAGCATTTTTTTTCTCAATTGGCTATTCCTAGTGAATACGTTTTCCTTTGTTCTTATATTCTGATCATCTGTCTACTGAAACGGCTCTCATACAGTTCAAGGAGTTTCTTAGCTATCTTGGAAATCACACCCTTATCAGTGAAGTTTGCTGCAAACATTTTCCCCTGTTATTTATTTATTTCTCTTCAAAATTTAGCCACATTGATTTTGTTTGTGCAGGAAAACTTTTAAAATTTCACATGAACAAAAGTTCTTTTAATCTTCTATTATCTCCTCTCTCCTTTTTTTGTTATTAACTCTTTCCTTGCTCATAAATGTAAAAGTTAACTTTTTCTTTGTTCCTCTGATTTGTTTATGATTTCACCCTTTATTTCCAAGTCACCTACCCTTTTAGAGCTTTTCTTAGTATATAATGTGAGGTGTTGTTTTATGGCTAATTTCTATGAGAATTATTTTCAGTTTTTTAGTAGTTTTTTTTCAAATAGTGAGTTCTTATTAGTGAGTGGGGTCTTTGCATTTATTAAATATGAAGCTTTTATGTTTATCTGCTTCTATATATTGTATACATTCATTGATCAGCCTCTTTATCTTAACCAGTAGAAAATTGTTTTGATTGTTTCTGCTTTGTATTATAGTTTGAGATCTGATACTGTTAGGGCCCCTTCCTTCCCATTTCATACATTATTACCCTTTATATGCCTCTTTAGGAATTTTGTTATTATTTTTTCTAGTTTTGTGAAGTTTTATTATTATGGCACTGAAAAAAGCAAATTTATTGAGGTAGTATTGTTCTTTTTATTCTATTGGTTTGGTCTACCTGTGATCAATTAATATTTCTCCAATTATTTAGTTCTATATTTATATAAAGAGTAATTTGATAAAGTTGTATTATTATGGTTCTTGTGTATGTCATGAAAGTAGTATCCCAAGTAATTTATAGATTCTGTAGTTGTTTTGGTTGGGAATTTCTCTTTTTATCTCTTCCTGATGGACTTTGTTACTAATAGGCAGAAATTCTGATGTTATATGAATTTATTTTATATTCTATAATTTTGCTGAATTTATTGTTTAATTTTTTAGTAAATTCTCTAATCAAACTATCATATCATCTGAAAAACAGTGGCTCCTTTCATTTCTTCTCTGCCTATGCTTGTTATCTCAATTTCTTTTTATTGACTTATTGCTATAGCTAGCATTTTAGCATTATATCAAAAGACAGTGGTAATAATGAACATCAAAGGGTACAAATCTATATTACATAAGATACGTAACGTGCTTTGCAAACTTTTGAACACCTTATAAAGCGGCAGCTAGGTGATGCGGTGCATAGAGTGTGGGCATGGACTCAGGGAGATTCTTCTTCCTGAGTTCAAATGTGGCCTCAGACCCAGAACTGCTGATGGGCAGTAGAGTTGCCAATCAGTGCCAGCTGTGCCAGTGCCCCCAAAGGCTGCCTGTGATCTCTTTCTGATCAGTTGTCTGACCCCCCTCACTGTCTCTGGGCTGAGAGCTCCACAAGCTGCTGCTATTGCTGCCCCTGTTGCAAGTGTCTACAAGGCTCATGACTGGGGCTGTGGCCATGCTCTGAGCTGATTCACATCTCGGCATTACAGAGCTCTCCTGCCCATCTTTTAAGCTGTCTCAGGCTGGAAAAATGTCTCACTCCGATCTTTTGTTGGCTCTGCTGCTCCAAAATTGTATTTGCGGTCCATTTTAAAGTTGTTTGGAGGGGATGTTGAGGAAGTTCAGCTGAGATGCTTCCTCTACTCCGCCATCTTAGCTCCACCTCCTGACCACTGGATATCTTGATTTTCTTCATCTATAAGGAAAGGATGGGGGAGATGACTGCCAGGTTAAAACTTGCTGTAGGTAGTAGAGTAAAATGTCAAACATTGTTCATCTTTCCAGTCAGTCAATAAATATTTATTCAGAACTTACTTTGCGCCAGGCACTGTGCTAAGTAGTACATTTCTCTGTCAGCACAGACACAATCTCCACTCCAAGGTTTAATTGCCTAGGAATAAATACATATAAGGCACAGTAGAATATAATGAGACTAATGTAAACTTTACATAATACATAATTCTAAAGTGAAATATTTATATCATATAAAGGTCTTGACTTCAATACTTCAATGTACAGATGATCTCATTGCTGTGGGCAGATTCTAACCCATGCATTCCTTCTCTTTCTGTGATTCTTGTCTCTACACTTTCAGAAATCTTCCACAGAGAATCCCAAGTGATAAATATCTTTCTCCAGTTCTTTTATGGAGACTAGTGTATCACTGAGGCTATCAGTTATCACTACCCTATGCAACATGATCAGTCCACCTGTATTTAAATGCACTTTAATTGAAGAAGACAAAATAGGCACATAATTGGGATGGGGTCAAGCAGACTCCTTTGGGAATTCCATGCATCTCTGACACTGGATTGGATGTTTGTATGCCAACTCAGACATTTAACAAACAATAAAGCTAGGTCACTTAATCCCTCAGAGCCTCAGTTTCCTCTTAAATGAAATGGAGACAGAAACAACCCACATTTCTACAGCATTTTAGGTTAACAAAGTACTTTCTAAACAACTCTAAGAGGTAGATGGGGCAGGTATTATCTCCAGAAGTAGCTGGATGGTTGAAGTGAATGAGTGCTGGCCCTGGAGTCTGAAAGTCCTGAGTTGAAATACAGATGCTAGCTCTAAGTGTAGCCTTAGGCAAATCACCTAACCTCTGCCTGCCTCAGTTCCCTCAAATGTAAAATATAGGATCATAAAAGCTTCTACTTCACAAAGTTGTGAGGATAAAATGAGTTCACATTTGTACAGGCTTAGCGGTATGCCTTAAATACTTGTTTCCTTCCCCATTTTTACATATTTATTAACTGAGTCTCAGAGAGATAAAATTAGTTATACAGAGTTATAGCCAGTGTGTGAAATATCTAGTAAGTATCAGCATCCGAATTTGGACTTGGTTCTACTGACTCTAATTTCAATGTTTTTTTCTATTTACATCTCTTTTAAAGAATAGTCATGTTGACACTGATTGCTTCATATGTGTCTTGTGAGAAAAGTATATTATAAGCCTTAAAATGCTAAAGAAATGTTTTATTTTGGTAGTGGTGATAGATTGATATTACTATTGGGGGAAGGGAGTGCGCAGAGAACATAATTTCTTTGATCGGTATAAAAAGACTTCATGGAAAAGCCAGGATTTCAGGAAATATTTGGATTGTGGCAGATTTGGAAGTTGAGAAAGGTTGACATTTTAAGCATATGGTACTTACTTCAGAAAAAAGGGAGTGGGATTACTAAACAAAGAAGACTTTTACTAGATGTGTTGGAGTCCAGTGGAGGGAATAAGCTAGCATATAAAAGACAAGAAAAGTGAATCCAAGAAAGAACTAGAAAGAACAGAGTTTGAATGCAGATTGAAGCAAACTACCTGCTCTCTTTCTTGTTGGCTTTTGTTTCCTGTTTCCCATTGATCATTCCATCCAATACAATCCTTCTTTATAACCTGACTAATGTCTAATGTGAAAATATTTGTAGATCTTATACTTGATTGCATGACGCCATGAGGGGAGGGGAGGAAGGGAGGGAGGGGGAGAAAATTTAAAACTCAAGGGATTGTGGAACTGAATCTTTTAAACTAAAAGTAAACAAACAAATTAATAAAGACAAAAAAAGTAAAAAAAAAATAAAAGAAAAGTGAATCCATCCAGAGTATCATCATTTTTTGTTCAATTCAATTAACCTTCATTAAACATTTGTTATGTTTCCAGAGTATGAGGTAGGAGATAAAGAGGCAGGGTAGAACACATCTTTTAAACCCAAGTGCAGGGTAAGTTTTTTTTTTTATATGTTCAATAATGGGGAGCTAAAGTTGAATTTTAAAGACCATGGTCAAAAAGGAACACAGAGAATACAACTCTAGCAGTAGTGGTAAAGAAAATGCAATCTGGTAGGGGAGGATGCTGCAGTAATCTAAGTAGGAAAGAACAAGTACCACAGGTTTGCACATTGGATCCTCAAGGGAATCACTATTCCAAGGTTCAAGGAGGTTTCATAGGACTACACTTTGAAAAGTGCAACAAAATCGTTTATAGTTCATGAGCTTTCACAAGTAAATTTACCTTTAATAGTAAGCCAGCAGACATAATTATTTCAAAGCAAGGGCATTTACAAAGATGAAATAAGAAGCGTAGCTACAAAACATTTCCTTTCATAAATGGGGGGAGGCACTCTCCCACAAATACACATAAACAGCCATAGAAAGTATGCTAATAAACCTAGAATATACTGATAGTATAGTACACATGAAAGGAATGCATGTGACCAAAGAAAGTCACCCCCCCAGTACCAAAAAGTTACCATGTTCTCTCATTGATCTCCCTTGTGCACAGCATCTCTGCTGGATGAGATCCCTTGGTCTGCTCTTTTTCACTTGAACTTGAGTTGAACTAGTCATCTCTTACATTTAAACTTGCCTTTCTTCTCTGTTGCCAAGTTATACTCCTTGAAACTCCTTGCCCTAAGACGGGCTGGCCAAATTAGCTTTTTAAAAATCACCAGGCCAATATTCAAACAACAAATGCCAAGCTTCCTTTCATTTCAGTAGAGAAAATGTTTTTTTCTCCCATTTTGTAGAGTGGAGACATGTTTTTTACTCAGACATATTAATACTCCATTACCTCTATTATCTGCCCCTTATGTACTTGTGATTACCTCAGTTGAGCTGGGGGGAAACTGGGTCCAAACTATTTTCTGTTCTTCCCAACATGCACAGTATAAAAACAGGTGGTAAGGTTTGGTGAGATATAAAAAATAGAATTCTGGGTTAAGTTCTATCAATTCTTTTAAAATAGTGTTTTTAAAGTCTTCATCACACGACTAACCCTTCACTAAAATCTTTCTTCAAAACCGAATTATAGGATAAAGGTTACATTCAGGTCTTGAAGGCAATGGAGAGTAAACTTTAACAGGTTTTAGAAAGTTGGAAAGTCTTCAAGTACAGACCTGGTAATTGACTATATTTTTGTTGCTTGAGGACCTGCCTAAATATATGTGGAGAGGGTCAGAGCCAGAAGGCTGGACACCAGGCAATGGCTCCTTTGTCTAACTGAGCAGTTTACAAATACTCAGGCAAAGAGGGGTTGTAATCTATGTTGGTTGAGGTAGTGGCCAAGACAATGAAATCATATGTCCTTGAAGTAATTACATTCTCAGAACTGTGCCAGGTCCCCCACTGCATCCTAGGTCATCTCCAATTGGCCTGCCTCTGTATCTCATCACTGGGCCTAGATAGCTTTGGAGGAAAGTGAGGCTGGTGACTCTGCACAGCCCTCTCTCACTTCAATCCCATTCACTTGCCTGTCATGGAGTCACCGCCCTGCTGTCATAGTCCTCTTTGGAAATCAAGGACAAACAACAATGACTTCATTGGGGTCTCATCACCTCCCATGAATGAATTTAATTATCATCTTTATGCTGATGATGTTCAAATCTCCCTTTCCTGCCCCAGTCTCTGCTGACCTCTAGACTTGCATCTTCAATCTTAACCTAAATATGTCCAAATACATTAGACATTATCTTTCCCCCTAAACCCTCCCCTCATCCTATCCTTCCCATTACTGCAGGGGTCAACAGCTGGACCATTGTCAGTCATCCTGACCTATGTTCTCGCCACTGGATTCTGATGATTCTGGAGGACAGAGTGGGACTGATGCCTTTGCACAGCTCTGTCTCACTTTAATTCAATTCACTTGCAAGTCAAGACATCACCTTCCTGATGTCATTGGTCCTCTTTGAGAACAAAGAAAGAACAATCTGTGAATAGTAGCAGCCAGCAACCTCCTTCCCCCAGAACTCAACAGACTAGTTCCAGTTGAGCAATGCTGCAATTTCCTCCTCCTCCTCCTTTTCTTCTGTCCACATGGGGAGTCATACGGGTGCTCTGTCCAAAGGAATATAAATTTCGATCACTTACACTTCCAAAGGTATCTTGGGATTTGGAGGCTAGATTTTTTTCTTCCCTACTTATTTATTCTATCTTTTTTTAAAGTTGGGACAACTAACTTTTTCAACTCATATGGTTTTATTTGTAATTTCTTGAAATATAGCTCTGAAAAACCACACTTTGATAAAGCCCATTGGGATTCAAATGGAGCTACTTGACTATGCTGTTAAAACCAGATCGCTCTGGCTCTAACTGATTGGCCAATAATAGGCCCAACCCAAACCTCACTGGCTCATTGTTTGAGTTTGAAGACTCAGAGGAAGTATAAAAAGCAATTGTTTGTTCTGGTCAGAAACTCCTAGGGTCTTCTGGCCTACCTGATTGAGTCTTTTGTGAAGGCAAAGTAGGACATCTTTTACTTCAAATCTTACCTAGCCTTTAACTATTGAATAGGGGCTGCCTCAGACACATTGGAAGACCTTAGCTTAAAAAGGCCAGGGTCTCCAACAGCATCCTGGGCCAAAGCCAGACGTCCTGATCCATGTCTTGCCACTGGACTCACATGACCCTGGAGGAGAGAGTGAAGCTGATGACTTTGATATGATCAGCACAGCATTATCTTTAGAAGGGGGCATCTGGAGGATGTGACCACCTACAGAGAATCCCTCCTCTAACTGAATTCTGTTTATTCTTAATGACAGTGGCAAATGCCTTTGGCAAGCATCTGTATTCTTGTTTTATGCCTTGATTAATATTGATATTCGGAGGATTATCAAACAGCTATATATATATATATATGATTCAAGTAATTTTATGTGACTGTGTAATATACATGGGGGATACTGTATAGGAGGAAAGACTTTAAATTTTCTTTTTCCTTTTGTTTTCAATCAACAACAGTAAAAGCAGTGGGTTCTATATTCTCTATACCTCCTAATCAATTGTGTCAACAAGTCAAACATTGATTAAGAGCCTACTGTGTTCCAGGCATTGTGTTAAGCACCAAGGGTACAAAGAAAGGCAAACACCAGTTCCTATTCTCAAGGAACTGAGTCTGATGGGAGAAACAGCAGCTCCTAATTCCCCTCCCCCTTCAGCTGTCAAGTATCTTCCCTCAACTTGGAGATATGTTTAAAATCAATTCTGTGATACTTTCAGTGTTGTATCATTTCCAGCACATGGATTTCTTCATAATGTCATTGTTCTTGTCAAGTTACTGCCAATTTTTTAAACAGTCATTTCTATTTCTTTATCTAGCACAATTACTGTTGAGGTATTAGGACCCAAATCTGGTGGTTCTCTTTTTATTGGTAATAAGATTAAATTGTTAAAGGAATGCTGACGGATCTGTTTCATTTTCCATCTATATGTAGTCATCCCCATTTCATCTATAAAGTCTTTTAGTATGCTCTGACTTCATTGAGTCTTCTGTCAAATTATCTTAAGGTTCACTTTCTTGTTTCCTGCTTTCTGTTATATTACAAGGCAATATTGCTAGTAATCTATCATCCTTCTGTGAAATATTTTACATGGGATTTTGTGATTTATACTGGTATTGCTTTTGGCTGCCATGTTTTTCTACTTGGCAAAGCAATCATGTATTTTTTGGTTGAGGTGGTGTCTTGGCTTATTTACATCGGTTAAACTTTTCCAAGAAATGGTAAAATTAAAAGCATGACTGAGGATGTGGTAGTGTTGGAGGGGGGGGCAGAAATATAGTCTGAGAATTCAAAATTAAATAATAAGCACCTAAGGATGTACAAGGTCTGTGTAGGGCATTGGAGATATTGTAATTGTAAGAGGAATTGGAAGATCTTCCCTGCCCCTTAATAGGTCTAGGTGAACTTGAGGACCTTTCGTGATTTGAAAATATACTCTGGTCCCTAATAGGCTGCATGTGCTCACCTGGAGCCTGTGGTGGGAGGCTTGATTTTCAGGAAGACACAACTTTTGTTACTTTGTAGTCAAGTGAGTCAGGAGGGTTGTGATATTCTCTGACCCTGGAGAAGGATATACATATATATATACCTTTGAGGTGAGGTTTTGCTTTGGGGGCTCACTTTGGGAAGAGATGTGTGATTTGACCAGATGAGACACTGCACAGCCGTTGAGCCCCCCTTCTTTGAAAACCCAGGTGTTGGTGCTTCCCGCTCTGGTGACTAACTAAGTATGGATGTAATGATCAGAGAGCTAGAAGCCCTGTCTGTTGAATTGTGTTCTTTTTTCTGTCTGTATTTTTGTCTGCTCGTAGCTTCTGTTTATATTCTCTGAATTTCAGGGTGCTGACTTTTTTTCCTGAACTAGGTAAATGATATATGTTTGATTGATTAAAGTGAGATTGTTAACCCTTTTTGAGTTGCTTTCTTTTAGAAAAGCAGATCAAAGAACCTGTGCTAGCAGGCATCCTGCGTATGCTAGGGTGCTTGCTGCTACAGATATGGAGATTTAAAAAAATACACCTCGTTCTCTGGGAGCTCCTAGACTAGTAGCAGGTAGGGTAAAATAAGTATGCAAGAAAGCAACGAGAGATGTAAATAGAGTATGCTATATGGAATCAGAAGACCTGGGACAATGAGAAAATCACTTAAATTCTCAGGGCTTCTGTTTCCTTTCTGTAAAATGGGGATATGACTTGTACCATCTGTGTTGCATAATTGTGAGGAAAGTACTTTGCAACCTTAGCATGTTATGTAAATGTGAATAATGATGATACAGATTAAAGTGTTTAAGTACATAAGAAAAATCAGGCAGAATAGCCTGAGAAATTAAGGAGGTGTACAAGCTTTAGGTCTGATAATTCACATTTCTATAGACCTTCAAAGACCAAGGACTTGTCTGACCATCCTGTGAAGCCGATAGTTCACGTCTGATTGTCCTCATCACGCAGATAACAGACAGAAGGCCTGGGAGAGATAAAGGGACTTGGTCATAGTTACTGATATCTGAGCTAGGCTTTTGGACTCCAAGACCCAATGTGCTTTTATAACCACATCACACCACTAACATAGGCATCTTCCCATTTGAATTTAGGACCTTGCTCTCAATTGGTTTAAATAATACAAAACAAATATAATTCAAAATTAAGAATTTCTCATTTGTTCTTATTATGTCCACATTTGGAGAATAAATCCCTTTATCAAGACATCCCAGAATGGTGTGTTTATTTGCATAGCAAACAAACTGCATTTGGGATAGATGATGTGGGGGAGGGGACAAAATGTATATCTCTAGTCCCAGTGGAGTCTCTTACTTACAGGTTTAAGCCTCACCCTTAACATAAGTTGTAGAGTTCTGCAGGGTATTTTTAAAACCAGTGAAAACATATATCCCCTCACCAATGCAGCCACATCATACACAGACGTTCTAGTGAGAAAGGGGTGTAACTGTTAGATTAGCAGAATGAACACATGCTCTTCGATTTTCCCCCATGTTAGGAAATAGGTCCTGTCTCATTACTGGTGAGCACACACATTGATAGGTCATAGAGCAAAGAGAGTGCCTTGTGCAGAACAGCTGGGGCCCAGAGCCAGAAATCTCATTAAAGTAAAGCTGCTGCTATTTCCAGCCTGTAATAGAGCTTTGCAGCTTGATCATATTCAGTGAAAGCAGGTCATTACAAACACAGTGCTTTTTGCATATTATCTAAATTGAAATAATAATATGTTCTTTCCTTTCATGTGCTATATTGATAAATCCCAACTTATGAATGAAACATGTTGATTAGTTAGTTAAGAAATAATTAGTTCCATAATATGCTTCCAAGTTTAAGTCTTGATTAGGACACACAAATACATTTTTATAAGTCCTTTGCAGATTATTCTTTTAAAGGAATACATTCACAAAATGGTCTTGTGAGAAAAATTATTAACCAGTCGGACTTTTCCCCTCTTCTTCCCCACTGTTCGAGGGGAAATTCAATGTTATCTTTAGTACTTAGCAGGATGAGTAATTTTATCTGCATGGATTCAAATAGTTTTAGTTTCATTCTGTTGAGTTTGGCTCCCTAATCCCAAAGAAGAAGGATCATAACCTCTTTCTTTGATACCTAAGCTGGGAATAGTTCCTTATTCCAACATCTATCTTCCAAGTTCATTATTTAACTTTTATTTCATCATGCCCTGATGTTGTTTATGAACTGGTCAAAGAATCATTTTTGCAAGAGCACTCAGCAGTTATCACCACTTCTCCATGTGAAAAAGAGAAAACATGAGTTCAAAGCTGACAGTAAAGCTTTCTAAGCATTCCTTGGTCCTTCTCTGGTACTCATACTTTTTCCTGAGGCATCTGAGGCATCCAACATTGTATTTGAGGCAGAAACTGTATTCCTGTAGAAACAATGAGGCCTATATACTTCAAAGGAAAGGGGATACAAAGACTTTTCATTTCTTTGTTTTTCCTATATTTTAGCCCAGTGCTTTTTGCAAAACAAAGGAGAAGCTAGACTATGGGAGTGAACCTGCGTAGTGTTGAACATGACTAGGGAATGTGGAGATAGGATTCTTCAGGCATCTATGGGGAGCTACAGATCCGGAGGTAAGTAGAAACAGAGTAAAAGCACAGCCTCTTCTTTTCTTACTAGAGTGGAGACAGACTCCAAAAGTCTTGTCCAAGGAGCTACTTTTCCTGTGTTAATATAATACTAATGTTAGGCATAACATCTAATTTTCATTGAGGCAGATGGAAGGAGAAAATAGAAACAATGGTTTAAAGGAAAGGCCACTAGACTCAGAGGATCTGTCTTGGAAGACAGCTCTGACACTCACTAGATGTGAAATCATGGGCAAATCATCTAACCTTTTTGAGTCTTAGTCTCCTCTTTTATAAAATTGGGATGTTACATACACCACACCACCTCGGTATTACAATACCTAGATTACAGCTTTGTTCTGAAAAAACTGTTCTGTCAAGCTTAAAGTGCTGTAGAAATGTGAATTACTGCTGTGATAAAAAGGCTATTCTAATACATTTCGAGTGACTTTTATGTGTGTGTTTTTCCTGTTGTTTGAAAATGCTGTTAACTTTTCACCTTCCTCAAATAGCAATGGCTTGAACTGAATGATGATAACTTTCATTGCACTATATTGACTTGTGTATTTCATGAGGATGTACAAATTGCCTTCCATTCATCACAGACCTAGAACTAGAATGGACCTCAGAGCCCATCCAGTCCAGTCTTCTCATTTTACACATGAGGAAACTGAGAATAATGGAGGTTTAGTGACTGGCCCACGTTCACAAAGGGTAAGTGTCAAGGGTGGGATTAAACCTTGGTTTTCTGAATCTAGTCTTAATGTTGAACTACTCTGCCTCCAACCAGCATGAATAAACAAATTCTACATTCAAGAAACTGCTTTAGGTTCTGGGGATATGAGAACAAAAATGAAAAAGTACCTGCCCTCAAGGAGCTTGTATTTGGGGTGTATGGGTGTGTGCATGTGTACACATGCGCGAGTGTACTGGAGTAGGGGGGTTAGTATTGGACCCCAGCATGTACACAAATCAATAATTACAATGTCATTTAAGGAAAGAGAACGCATTAACAACTTGGGGCAGGATGGATTGGGGAAGACTTCATAAAACAGCATTTTAACTGAATCTTGAGGAAAGTTAAGGATTTTGAGAGATAGAAAAGCATTTTAAGGCATGTGGTGGGAGTGAGATATGCAAGGAAGAAATAGGAAATAGTCTCTGAGTGGCATGAAGATAGATATAAGATGAATTTTTGAATCCAGGGAACAGCTAAGCTGTGGTATAAGATAAAATTGGAAATTTAGGTAAGAGCTAGATTATAGAGGGCCTTATGACAATACAAATGACTGTATATTGTTTGCAACATATATAATAGGGATGCACTGAAGGCTTTGGAGCAGGGTAGTGATATTCCGCCTATGTCTTAGGAAGATTATTTTGATTATCCTTTGTGGAGAATTGGATTAGAGACAGATGCCCAATTAAGAAGCTATACAATAATGATAAAGGTCTTAATTAGAGTGGTAACAATGAAAGTGAAGTGAAGGCAATAGAAAAGAGAGGTAGTATGGATATAGAATGGACCAGATTATAAATGAAATATAAATAAAAAAACAAAATCAGCGCAACTGATTTTATATGTGTAGGGAATAAAGAAGAGGGAAAAGTCAAGAATGATTCCAGAATTGTAAACCTGGTCATACCATAAAAAGGAATAGGAAAGTTAGGAAAAGTGGAAAAATTTAGGAATAAAGACAATGAATTCTGATTTGTACATGTTTTTTTTTTTTACTTTATCAAATGCTTTTTTAACTTCTAGTTTACATCATTCATTTCCACAAGATTTTGAGTTACAAATTTTCTCCCCATTTTTCCCTTACCCACCACCCCAAAATAGCGATCCCACTGGATATCCCCTCCTCCAATCTGCTCTCTCCCATATCTTCTCCCACACCCCCTCCTACTTTCCAGTAGGGCACAGTGGATCTCTGTGCCTCAGTGCCTGTATATCTTATTTCTCCGTTACATGTAAAATAATATTAATAATAATATATATGTATATATATATATATACTTAAACATTTGATTTTAAAGTTTTGAATTCCAAATTCATTCCCTTCTTCCCTTGTCACCCACCCTTACAGGGAAGATAAGCAAATCAATATAGGTTATACATATGTATCTATGCAAAACGTTTCCATAGTGGATATATTGTAAAAGACTGACTATATTTCCCTCCCTCCTATCCCATCTCCCACTTGTTCTGTTCTCTACTTTGATCCTGTCCCTTTTCAAAAGTGGGTGCTTCCAACTTCCCTCACCCCCCCACCTGCCCTTCCTTCCATCATCCCCCGCCATCCCCTTCTCCCCTACTCTTCTGTAGGGTGAGATACCCTATTTAGTGTGTATGTCATTCCCTCCCTAAGCCAAATTCAATGACAATAAGGTTGACCCATTCCCTTTTGCCTTCCTGTTCTTGCCCTCCATTGTAACCATTTTCCCTTGCCTCTTCTGTATGAGATGATTTACCCCATTCTGTCTCGCCCCATCTCCTCTCATTATATTCCTCTCTCACCTCTTTAATTTCACCTTTTAAGTATCATCCTTTCCTATTAAATTGGTCCTGTGCCCTCTATCTATGTATACTTGTACACATATATACACACACTCACATATGTATTCATATGCCCATATACCCTCTTATATAGACATATATATGTATGGATATATATGTGTGTGTGTGTGTGTGTGTGTGTATATATATATATATATATATATATATTTCCCTGTTTACCTTCTCATGCTTCTCTTGCTTCTTGTATCTGCATGTCAAATTTTCTATTCAACTCTGGGTTTTTCATCAAGAATGTTTGAAAGTCCTCTATTTCACTGAATGACTATATTTTCCCCTGAAAAATACTCAGTTTTGCTGGGTAGGTGATTCTTGGTTTTAATCCCAGCTCCTTTGACCTCCAGAATATCATATTCCAAGCCCTTCGATCCCTCAGTGTAGAAGCTTCCAGATCCTGTGTTATGCTGATTGTGTTTCCACAATATTCAAATTGTTTCTTCCTGGCTGCTTGTAATATTTTCTCCTTGATCTGGGAATTCTGGAACTTGGCTATAATATTCCTAGGAGCTTATTTGTACATGTTGAGTTTGAAAGACTGATAGGACATACAGGTGAAGATAACCAACAGATGGTGATGAATTCCAGAAACTCATGAGAAAAATTAGGGTGAGGTATGAGTGAATGAAAAAAAAAAGCATTTACTAAATGTTAAGCATTGTTCTAAGCACTAGGGATACAAAAATGAAGATGGTGCTTACCCTCAATTTACTTACATTCTAATAGGAAGAAACTAGGGAAATTTTGTCAGTGGAGGGTATTTTGTTTTGGAAAGTTATAGTGATAATAACGACTGGCTCCATAGGGGAGTAGATTGACATAAACTCTTTGGGAGCAATTGGCTGCTAAGAAGATGTATTTGGAGTGAAGTAAAACATGACTGGAGCCTAGCCTAGAAGTAGGCAACCACTAATTAGGACAGTGGGACCCCAGGTGGGAACTTCTAGGGGTGAAAGAGCTAAGGTTCCTCAGAGATGGGAAGCAAGGTGGTGAGAAGATGGCAATGTAATGAAAATATACACTTGGATATATAGATTTAGGAGTCATATGGGATGAATTTATAATTGAACCCATATGAACAGTCAAGAACAGAAAAAGAAATAGAATGAGAAGTCAGTGTAAAGCTGAATATGTCCTCAGGGAAAGGACTCATGAAAATGCTCCCTCGGGTTGTGCTAGCATGTCTGATATATACTTAATTACATGACTTTGGGAACAGGGAAATGCTGGAGGCAACTGACTGGCTTGGAAGAGCTGATTGTTAAATTTTCAATGTGAGTATTTACATTGAAGAAATCAACCACAAATCAGTCTTTGACTTATTGTTTCATTGATTGTCTACACTTAAGAACATGATGGAGAAAATACTAATGATACAGGTTAAACTGTGCTGTGCTTTTTGGAGAGCCAGATGTTAAATATTTACCAGCATCTCCCTGCTATGGGGGGTTATTCAAGGTCAAAGCTTTTCAAGGTGTGTCTGGCAGCAGGACAATGAGGCAAGAGATTTAGGAGCGGAGGAAAACATATTGCTAACCTGATTAACTATAGAATCAAAACTGTGAAGAGAGAAAAGTAAAGTGAGAGATAGAGAAATAGAATGAAGGAACAGAGGATTAGAGTGACTGGAGGTTGTGATTAGAACACAGAGTAGCCAGGACAATCAAAGCAGAGGTAAAGAAGTATAGGGTAGTTTGACCAGATAAGGGAATCTCATGGTTTGACAGTAGGTATAAATATGTGATGGTGAGATGACCAGTCCCATATGCCTGAGGTCAAGTGAAGCTATAGGCCATGGGAGTTGAGGAGGCTGATAAACTGAAATGCCAGAGTTTTTGAGATTCTCAACTATGAGGGCAGGTATAAAGAGGTGTAAAGAGAAAGTAGAGAGGGAGAGTATGATCCAACTATTAGACTTAGGAAAAGAAGGAAAGTGACTTGGAGGCCAGTATATTTTGGCAATTATAACCTGGATAGGATAATGTAGTCATAAAAGAGGAGAGATTGCAGAATGATGATTGTAGAGTGAGGGTCTGAAAGTAGCAGTAGGGAAAAAGAAATCACCCAGTCTCCCCTCTTGATCCAGTATATAAAAGGACCTTAGAAAAGGAGTCATGTACACTGGAAAGGGTTGCTAGGAATGAGGTGTCATAAAGAGTGTGAGATGAAGAGATCTAGGGTGAAGGGCAGCTTGTTAACACTAGAATTACAGAGAACAGAATAAGGAGGGAAGGGAGATGTAGATAGAATGCCGAGTTGATATAGGGGACTACCACAGAGCCCATGTCTGCAGGAGAGAGACTTTGGGGCATCCTGGGTGGATCCAGGATATCATTTCCAAGTGCCTAGGCTGGAGACATACTTGATCCTTTCACAAATCCATGGCTGGCTGCTGGGGCCCAGATTAAGAGGGAACAATCTCAGGGTTTCTGGGTGGGTCTGCTTCAGCACTCCTAGAAATAGAGTGTGCCACTGATCAGTCCCAACAGGTCTCCACCCCATCCCTATCCTACCAGAGAGAGCAATGTCAGGGCAAAGTACAGCAGAGCACCAGGGACCCCAGCCAAACTGAGGGAGAAAGGCTCTAGGCAAAAGCCCAAATAGTCCCTGAAGTTTGCTATGCAAACCCAGCATTGGAGTAACTCCTGAGCCCAGAAGGATTTTGAGGGGAAGGACCATTGGTAGAACCTATAGCATGGAGAGGTCCTGGAGTCATGTGAAAAGGAGTCCCTGGAATCCCCTGAAGGAGGGGCCAAGTCTTTTCCACTGTATGCAGGACTGGGCAAACTCTGTCCATGTCATTCTGTTATGGTGATTGACTAAAGTGTAGGTCCTCTCTCTCCTGTCTACCAAGAACAAAACCAGGAAAACACAAACCTTAATGAGGAAATATCCTGGTTTGAGAGATGACTAGGGGACAACCCTGAAAAGGCTCCACAATGAGTCTAAGTGAAGCCTCAGAGGAAAAAAACGGCCCTAGTCACAGGAGCTACAGGAGTATCTGGAGGAAATAAAGCTAGAGATATGGACTGGCAAAAACGAAGGAGGAAAGAATGGTAAGGAAAACGAACACATAAGAACAGATAATGAAAAACCTCAATTAAGAACTGATTTCCATAAAAAAATAGAATGGTCTATACCGAAGAAAACAATCACTCAATAATACAATGAGAAATATTTTTTAGAAAAGAATTTATAAACAAGAAAATATAAGAAAAATAATATCAAAAACAACTGAAATGGAAAACAGATTAAGGAGATTCTCCAAATACTGTGATCAGAAATAAAAAACTCTGGATACTCTATTTCAGGAAATTATAAATGAAAATTTCCTAGAATTTTTAGAATCAAAAAACAAAGTAAAAATAGAAAGACTACATTAGTAAGAAAATCCAAAATGAAAACTTTCAGGAACATCATGTTAAAAAAAAATCTAGAACTTCAAGGTGAAAGAAAAAATATTCTAACCAGCCAAAAAGAATGAATTCAAATATCAAGGAACTACAATAAGGACTTAGGAACTACAATAAGATTTAGCATCTGCCACATTAAAGGAGAGGAGAGCTTGGAGTGTGATATTCTGAAAGGCAAGAGATGAAGGTTTACAACCAAAGATAGCCTATCCAGCAAAGCTAAGTATAACCTAAAGGGAAAAAAAATGAACCATTAACATAGAGATCTGAAGCATTCCTGGTGAAAAGACTTGAATGGACTGAGACAGAACTGAGTAGACATTTAGTAATGAAATGCAGGAATAAAGAAAAATGTAGAAAGATAGACATATTTTTGTAATCTAAAGGGAATATGCAGTGATGAAATGCTTGCATGTTAATATGGGCTAAAAATAAAATGTCTTTTCAGAACCCTATTATCTTTAGGGGTCAAAGAGACAGAGAAAACTAAAATTATCTGAGGGTCTGTATGTTGTTTTATTTTGTTTTAATGGTCATAAAAGAAGTAAAAAAAAATAGGAGGAACAGGGGACTATGCTAGAAAATGATGAAGGAGAGATAAATCACTATTGAATTGTAGAGGTGTGTGAGATAAAGAGTATAAAACTGTGGAGAGGTGGGAGGAACACCCAAGTATTCCTGAACCTTACTTTAATCTGAATCAGATAAAGGAAGGCTGAACATAATTACAGTTATCCCTTCTACATCTCAGGGGTCAGAGGGGCAACACCCCTGTGATCTGGAAAATCCACTTAAAATTTGGCCCTACCTTTGTACCAGAGAAAAAGTTTGATTTTTTTTCTTTTTCTTTTATGGGGTGTTTACAGTACCTTATTGTAAAATTTGGGTATATTTATTATATTAAAAGATAAAATATGTTGATATTCTACAACACTACACATATATTTTATGCATTTCTGAACTTTTTCTGTGTCATCTCCTGGCTTTTGCATGTTGTCTGTAACTTCTGCAAAACTCCCCCCAAATTTCCATTTAATTTCTTATGCAGACCTGCAATATAGCAAAACCGAAATGGGGAGAGTTGTGATGTGGAAGGGATACATATACACACACAAGTCTCGATATAGAACTACATTAAATTCAAAAGGGAAATAGAGGAGGACAGAGGCAAAGGACAAAGGAGTGGTAGATAGGGGTGTAAGAGTGATAGTACCATAGGTAAGGGAATAGTAATAAGCAAAGCAGTCTTGAATGCTGGAGAGAGGATTGAAAGGAAAAGAAGAAAGAGTTAAACACTGGGAACCGAAGTGGGCTAAGAAGAGGGTTGCAACAGAAAGGAAAGAGGCTGTTTCACTGATAAGATTCCAAGTACCAGGCAAATTCTCCCTTCTCTGTCCTATTTGTAAAAAAAAGGGAAGCAGGAGTAAAGAGGGAGAAGTACAAGAGTACAGGACGGAGGGAAGGACACAATTCACAATTATAATTCGAAGGGGCATGGGATGACCTCATAAAATAGAGGAGTACAGAAGAATGGATTTGGAAACAGAATGTGGCAACATGTTGTTTAAAAGAAATTCACTTGCAACACAAAGATTTACATGAAGTTAAAATGAGGAGGTGAAGCAAGATCTCTTATGCTCCAGCTGGACTAAAAAAAAATAGGAGTAGCAATCATGATTTCCCATAAGACTATAGCAAATAGAGAAAAGATGAAAAAATAAGAAAGGAAAGTATATTATGATAAAAAGTGCCATGGGTAATGAACTAATATATACACTGGAAAACATAGCATCTAAATTCATAAAGGAAAAGAAGTTAATTAGAAGTAGGAATAGAGAATAAAACTATAAGAATAAGTGATTTTAATGTTCTCTTTCAGACCTAGACTGCTCTAACAGCATGATAAACAATAAGGAAGTAAGAGACCTAAATAGAACTTTAGAAAAATTAGAGATGGTAGGTCCCTGGCGATTACTAAATGGAATCGCAAAGAACTTATATACCCCTCAGCTATACATAGTATCTTTACAAAAATTCACCACATATTAGGGCATAAAGACCTCATCCAAGAAAGAAAAAGCAGAAGTACTAAATATATCATTTACTAACCATGATACAGTAAAATTATATCCAGTAAAAGAACATTAAAGAAAGAATATAAAAGTAACTGGAGATTAAATAGCATAATTCTAAAGAATTGGTGTGTCAAAGAACAAATTATAGAAGCAATAGAAAATTTCATCAAATAAAATAGCAATAATGAGACAGCATACTAAAGCTCATGAGACGCATCTAAAGAAATTTTGAAGGGAAATTTTATCTCTTTAAACATTTTCATCAACAAAAATAACAAATAAATGCATTGGGCATGGACTTAAAAGAAACTTGAATTACAAAAAATAATGGCCCCCCAACTAAATAACAAAGTAGAAATACTGGAAGCTAAAGAAGGCATTAATAAAAATCAGAGCAAAAAAAACTAAAAATAAACCTGAACTCCTTAAAAAAAATAACTAGTAAGATAAATAAGTAGCTAATCTGATTTAAAAAAAAATCAGTGAAAGAGGAAAGGGATCTAATGGTATACAGGATATTTATAGCTGTTCTTTTTAATGGTATATGAAAATTGGAAATTAAAGGGGCATATTCTTATTGGGGAATGACTAAAGAAATTATAGTAGATGGATGTAATGGAATATCATTATGACATAAGAAATGATGAAATGGACAATTTCAGAAGAAACTGAAAAGAAATTTATGAACTGATTCAGAGACTCTAGAACAATTTTTACAATGATAAAATTATAAAAAAAAAGAAGCAAGCTTGAAAGACTTTAGTTCTCTGATCAGCATAGTAATAACCCCCAAATCCAAGAGGATGAAGATGAAGTATGTCATTCATGACCTAGCAAAAGAGCAGTGAACTTAAAATGTGGAAAGAAGCATAGATTTTTGGACAAAGCTAACATAGAACTTTGTTTTGCCAGACTATATAGATATATATTAAGGAATTGATTTTGGTTTTTGAATTTACTCAGTGGGAGCAGAACAGTGAAAGGGACAGATAAATTTTTAAAATACCTATTACTTGAAAAATAAAAACAAAATATAAAGAGGGAAAAAAGCTTATAAAAAATAATGAAAGAGGCGGCTAGGTGGTGCAGTGAGTAGCCAGCCCTGGAGTCAGGAGGACCAGAATTTCGTTCTGGCCTCAGACACTTAACACCCACACAAAAGAACTAGCCGTGTAACCTTGGGCAAGTTACTTAACTCCAATTGCCCTCCAAAAGGCCAAAAAAAAAAAAAAGAATAGTGAGAATAACCATTATGTATCTAAAACCATCAGTAAGCATTACTTGTAACAGAGATAAGGGAGAAGCCTCCCCATTAAGATCAAGGGTAACAGAATACCATTATATTGGGACACTAATGCATTGTTGGTAGAGTTGTGAACTAATCTAACCATTTTGGAGAGCAATTTTTAACTGTACCCAAAGGGCTATAAAACTATGCATACCTCTTGACCCAGCAATAATACCACTAGGTCTGTATCCCAAAGAGCTTTAAAAAAACAAAAAGGACATATATGTATATACAAAAATATTTATATCAGTTTTTCTTGTGATGGCAAAGAATTGGAAATTGAGGGGGATACCCGTCAATTGGGGAATGGCTAAGCAAGTTGTGGTAAATGATTATGATGGAATACTATTGTGCTGCAAGAAATGATATAAACATGATGCTTTCAGAAATACTTGGAAAGACTTACATGAACTGATGCAGAGTGAAGTGAGCAAAACCAAAACATTGTACACAGTGACAGCAACATGGTACAATGGTCAACTGTTAATGACTTACTTATTCTCAGCAATACAACAATCTAAGACAATTTTGAAGGCCTTTAGATGAAAAATGCTATCCACCTCCAGAGAAAGAACTGATGGTGTCTGAATACAGATCGAAGCATACTTTTTAAATTTTTTTTCTTTTTTATCTGTGTTTTCTTTCACAATATGACTAATACGGAAATATGTTTTGCATGACTGCATATGTATAAACTATATCAAATTGTTTGCCTTCTCAATGAGGAGGAAGGAGAGGAAGGAAGAGAATTGGGAACTTGAAATTTTGAAAAAATATGTTAAAAATTGTTTTTATGTGATTGGTTTTAATTGGAGAAAAAGAAAATAAAAAAAAAGAATAGTGAACTTCTGGTGTATAATTCTAGCATCTTAATCCTGTTTTCCTAGTCAGAGCAAGATTGAAATAGTGTAGTTTTAATGTTTTTATATTTAATATGTATTTCCATATATGTAATAGAAACACCTAGGTACTCACTAAACTCAACCCTTAGTCTGCTACTGCATACCACAAACTCTGGTTTGAATTATTAGGCATTTGTAGCACTTCACCTGACTCCCTTCCTATGGTCAGGAATCTATGCTCACTTCAGCAATGCTTCAGTGCTTACCACAATTATCTATTAAAGACTCCAGTAGGAGAGTGTCTAAGTAGATGTGTGCTTTTATTAGAAAGAAGACATTAATTCCTCCACCCTACCACCCTGCCCTTCACTTTTAGACTTTATCTGAAGTGCAGTTTCTTGAAGTAGTATTCTATTCCAAGAAAAAATGGGGGGAAATTCTCCTCATGACTCTGAAAAGAGACCAAATAATTAGAACTACTCACTGTCTTTTTTTTCCAAATAGAAAAAGGTTACTTTGACTATCACATTTGTATGCCATTCTAATGCACTCTTTCCTCTATTCTTTATTTGCTTCATTTATACTAGAAGATGTTTCTGTGCCAAGTAGGGTCCCAGAAGTTTTTATAAGCTGCCATGGCCTTGGCTCCTTTTTTGAAGGAGCCAAACCTTTAAAATGGACAAATAACAACAAAAACAGTCCTACATTTGAATAAACCAGAATGCTTAAAAGAAAACAAAACCAGAATTATATAGTACTTTTCTCAACCTGCATTTCTCTATTAATGTAAACCTAATTATTATTAAATTTCTAAAACAAGAGGGTAAAAACCCAGTGGCAGAACATACTTCCCTGTAGCCCCCATGTCATGATCACAGGTGCCATGGAGCATAAATAAGTGAAAGGGGTTGGAAAATGGCCAAGAAGCAGGCCTGAGGCCCAAATGGAGCCAAATTGGAGCAAAGCTCCATTGCAGTCAGTTATGTGACATTGATGGGAAAGGAGTGAATTTTCCAGATTAATGAAGTTTAACCCATTCATACCCAAAACTTTAAAAAATTTTATTTTAATAACTTTCAATTCAGTTCAGTAAGCATTGTTTGAATGCCTACTGAGACAGGTACTATGCTAGGCATTAGAGATACAAAGACAATTTTTGAAAATTCTTGCCCTTAAGTAATTTGAAGTCATTAGTTAGAAATTTTTAAAGCATGTATTACGTATTTTCCCACCTTCTTAAAACAGTCTTTTCTTAATGATCTGGGGATCATCATCTGCTCAGTTATTTTCCCTCTGCAAACCTCAACTTCCTCATCTATAAAATGGAGGTAATGGTACTCACACTATCTGTCTCATAGGTAGGTTTGCAAATTTCAAAATCCTCTAGAAATGTGGTATTACTGTCATTAGCATTATTATTAATGCATTATGATCGCCAGTTTCTATCAAATCCCTGCCTATTCTAAAAGCATACAGCATTTGTATCAGTTGTATTATGATGAACCCTAGGATGATTTCAGTGTTCACTGAAGTAAGTTCTGTTTGTTTCTGTATTAAATAGCTCCAGGATACTGGGGTTTCTAAAGCTCATAGGAATATAGACCCAGAGTTGAAAGGGACCTTAGAGGTCATCTAGCCTTTGTACAGAGAAAGACACTGAAGTTCTCACAGCTAGTAAGTAGCAGAGCTGGGATTAGAACCCAGGTCCTCTGACTTCAAATTCAGCACTTTCTAAAATGTTTTTTTTCTTTTTCAGCAAACTTTCTAAATGTTTTTTTTTTTTGTAATTTCTGTTTCTCTGACTCTCCCCTTTACCTCTTCATTTATTTTTTCTTTACTGTTTGGGGTCTCATTTCTTGATGCTTTATGTACACCTTGCCATTCCCTACCTTTTCTAGTTGGTTTATCCTACCTGTTGTGTCTGAGTACTTGGCAATGTTGATACATGGAACATTGGTTTTAGAGTTGGAAAGGATTTTAGAGATCATCTTGTCCGAGCCCTTCATTTTATAGAAGAGGAAACTGAGGCCTAGTGAGCAGTTATTTGTTTAAGGTCACCTTGGTAATAGATCCAGTCTTTTTTCTCCTCTCAAACTGCCTCAGAATAAGAAGCTGTATAAGGAAAATTGTCACTGTTGGCCATGATTTGGCCCTATAAGGAAGTTTCCCTGACTCTATTTGATTTTAAACTGTAGGACTTGGATGAAGGAATCTAATTGACCTCAAGAGGTTTCAGGAAATCACCACACTTTTCCAGAAAAGCTGAGGTTCAAGAATACCCAACAAGTAGGCTATGTGGTTTCCTAGTCCTGGTGGCATGTAGGTGAGAAAGGGTAAAAGTATAACTGTGACTTTGTCCCTGCCTCTCCATGACTGGGCCCAAGGATGCTTGCTTCTCTACTACTGCCCCTCCCCCATCCTATGAAGCTGCTATCTCTTGTGCCCAGAACCTCTGCCATTAGTAACTCCTGGGGATAGGCTAGCCAGATGCAGGGGCATTCTGCTTCTACACCTCCACCCCTTACAATCAAGGTCCACACATAAGTTTTCTGATCCATGCTCTGCTGGCTTAAGAGCTCTCCAAGAAGAGAGTTCACTCAGTAACTACTCCTGCCATTGTTATAGACTCCACCACAATTCCCAACAACTAGAGCCAATCAATTCATACCAGACTGATGAGACTTTAGGAAATGTCCTCAGTCCTCTTAAGGAAGTTCTAAGGGAAAGACCACAATCCTCCGAAGGAAGATGCTATCAAAGTCCCAAGACTAATCTTATCCAGTTGATGGGATTCTCCTGATCAACTTGTTCATTTATACCTATTGATCACTGTTGACATAAACTCTTTTCACCTCTCAGATTAGCCCTTGGATTTGATCATCTCATCCATTCCATCCTGAATAGACATGACAATTTCATTTACTGCCTCAACAAAACAGACCCTGTCCTCCTTCCCTGAGAGAGTCTACTCCCTCAGCTCCTGTTAATCCCTCTAATTACTGGCACACATCCAACTCATCTCATTTTGTTGGAGGGGAACTAATGCTATGGCTTTGCAACCAAATCACCAAATTTAAAATTGTATATAAGTAATAGTAAGTAGGCTCTGAGTTGGGGGGGAGGGCTGACTAATTTTACTGATAAGTAAAGTTACTTTGATTTAAGTACTTATTTTTGGATTTTTGTTGTTGTTTCCTTCTAAATTCTTAGGTGTTTGCTGGATGACATTCAAATAAGTGAGATGTTGCAGTATCAGATTTACTTTAGAAAAGATAGATCTATGCCAGGGATGGGGTCCTAAAGGACTGTACTTGAGGACCTAGAAGGTCACATGTGGCCTCAAGGCTGCAGATTCCTCACCCCTGATCTATGGCTTTTGAATTTTAAAAAAAAGCTCCATATAACTCTGTATACAGAAGTATCATGTTCTTAGCTTATTGATGCTTATTTTTTAAGACAAAGTCAAAAGTCTTTATGGTAAATACATATTATACAGATTGCTTTCTAATAATCTGTCAGGGATGGGACTATTGCAGAGAAAAATAGATTGCTTTGACAGGATATTTTTTTGTGATGTGATTTTTAAAATTACATATTCAAATTAAACCACTCATTTTCTTGTTTCCTTTATTTAAAGTCATCTGTGATATTTGTACTTTTATTAATTATACTTTGTTTCCAAAATATTTTATCATGCATTTTTATCATTTGATCCTCATAATAGTCTTAGAAAGCAAATAGAGCAGATACTCTCATCACTGTTTTTGTAAGGAAACTGAGGCTCAGAGAGACAAAGTGATCTGTTCAGTCTTTTCCAAATCAAATGCCATCTTCACTAATAAACTACCTTACCACTTCCCCATGGGAATATAGCAGTAGCTTGAAGAACTCCAGGAGAGTTAAAAAATAGCCCTGACAGAGAACCTGAGTCACCCTGTCAGAAAAGACCAGCAGTAACAGCCCAAAACCTTTTTCTCTGTTTCTTACTCTATTTTCCCACTGGGAGGGATGGGTGGGGTTTTAAATCAACTAACCTTCAATTCCCCAAAAGTGCCCCCTCCCTCTACTAGCATGAATCAGCATCAGTCTCCAGGTCCAGGATCCTGCTAGACTCAGATAAGAACCTTATAAAAACCTACCAGGTGTTACCGGTTTGGGAGAAGAACCTTATTCCCTCTGGTGCCCCAGTGGGGTACCCAATTCTCCCTGGAACCCAGTGAACCTCACCTGTTTCCACCATTTTCTCTACCTGCTTTTCATTTTGTGTATCTCCCCTCAATAAAGCTGGCTTACTTTATATTGTCTTGATATGAGCTCCATGTTTCCTTGTAGCAGGCCTTGGGTATTCCAAATCTTTCTACATCTGGACTAGAACAATTATGCCTCTTTAATGGTTCACAAGGTTGTTATTAGGAAGGTACTTTGCCATCTCAAAATGAATGCTGTAGAAATGTGAGTTGTTGTTATTATCACATTGATGACATATACCTAGAGTAAAAGTTGTCAGGTTCTGTGCATTCGATCATCTCCAGTGCTTACTCTAGTCTGACATTGTAGTTCACTTTGGTTGTCAGATATTAATGGCCTTCTTTGTAAGAAATAACAATTTCTCACATTTACAAAGCACTTTGAGTTTTACAAGATACTTTGCGGTTGTAACCTGACCTCTGAGTCAGGTTCATATTCCACCATTCCCACCTCATAGGAGTGGGTGGATTCTTGGCTACTTATTCCTTCTGGCATGGTTTAGGAGAAGATGGGCCAGTCCCCGAGGGCATGTTAATACTCATAACGGTCTTACTAGGTAGGTAGCACCAATATTATTTTATAGATGAGGAAATTGAGGCACAGAGAGACAAAGCCATTTACCAGTGCTGATAAAACTAATAAATACCAGATTTTGTTGTTCAGTTGTGTCTGACTCTTTGTGCCCCCATTTGGGGTTTTCTTGGCAAAGATACTGGAGTGGTTTGCCATTTCCCTCTCCAGCTCATTTTACAGATGAGGAAACTGAGGCAAATAGGATAAAGTGACTTGCCCAGGATTACACAGCTGGTGTCTGAGGTCAGATTTGAACTTAGGTCTTTCTGACTCCATTCTCAGTGTTCTATCTATTGCTGCACCTAGCTGTGCCTAATAAGTATCAGAACTGGTATTCAGATCTGAGTCTCCTGACTCAAGCTGTATTGACTCTAGGTCTAAGGATCTTTCTCCTGTATCATCGTCTCTCCTCCCCTTTTAGTGTCCTCTCTATCAGAGTCTATCTGACCATAATTAATCAGGGAGCTGCTATTATTGTTCTTTATTTCCCTCCTCCAGCTGACACACCTAAATAAGGCTTTTGCTCTCTATGGTTCCTACTGAGATCATGGTTCTTTCTAGTTTTACCAATTTAATTAGATACCATGCCTTTAAATTTTAAAGGAGGGGAAATCTTCCCACACCCTTCTGAATGCTGTGAGCTGAGACAAAAAAGGGAGGTTACAGTGCAAAAGGAGTTCAGAATGTACTATACAAGAGCTGTTGTCCACCCAGATGGTCTGTTCTGACGCAGCATAGCTATTCTTTGTAAATCTGCACTGGGCCTCGCGAGCCAATGGGATAGGGACACACTACACAGAGTAGAGATGAATTTCATGTTTCATTTTCCTTTGGCAGCTGTGTTTTATTTATGGCTTGCAAAGTGAGGGCATAGGCATCTACCTCCAGAATCTGCCAGAAGAAGAGAAAGTGATTGTGATGCATTTGTCCAGCCTGAATAATCAACATCGTGATGTCAGTCATAGTGGCCTTTTAATTAGTGTGCTTCTGTGTATCACGGTCTTCTTATCATCTCTAAATCCACGTTTCTTCTTTTTTTTTTAACACAGAGGACTGCACATTTCAGTAATAGAAGTGATTACATCAGATGCCTTCTTTTTTTTTTCCTGTAGAAGGTAGGATTTTGTTTTATTTTTTACATTATTTATTTATTTTTAGTTTTCAACATTCATTTTTAAAAGATTTTGAGTTACAAATTTTCTCCCCATCTTTCCCCTAACCCCCACCCCCTAGCAAGCCTACTGAATACCCCTTCTCTCAATCTGTTCTCTCTTATATCCTCCCCCATACTCCCCCCACAACTTTCTAGTAGGGCAAGATGGCTTTCTATACCCCCGTGCCTGTATATCTTATTTCCCAAATGCATATAAAAATATATTTTTTTAATTTTTATTTTTAACATTTGTTTTTAAAACTTTGATTTCCAGATTTTTTCCCTTCTTCTCTCCTCACTCACCCCCATTGGGAAGATAAGCAATTCAATATAGGTTATACATGTATAGTTAAGCAAAACATTTCCGTAGTAGTCCTATTGTGAAAGACTAACTATATTTCCCTCTAACCTATCCTGCCCCCCACTTACTCTATTTTCTACTTTGACCCTATCCCTTTTCAAAAGTGTTTGCTTCTAACTACCCTCCCCCCCCTCAATCTGCCCTCTCTTCTATCATCCCCCCTCTTATCTCCTTCCCCCTACTTTCCTGTAGGGTAAGATACTTAATTGATTGTGTATGTTATTCCCTCCTTACACCAAATCCAATGTGAGTTAGATTGACCCATTCCCTTTCACCTTCCTGCTTTTCCCCTCCATTGTAATAGTTTTCTCTTGCCTCTTCTATATAAGATAATTTACCCTATTCTATCTTTCCCTTTCTCCTTCTCACATATATTCCTCTCTCACCTTTCAATTTTATTTTTTAGATATCATCCCTTCATATTCAAATCATCTTGTGCCCTGGGTCTATATTTACATGTACACACATATACACACATTCACATATATATTTATATACACATACACCCTCCTATACATATATATGTGTATATATATATATATACACATATATATTCCCTTCAACTATCCTTATACTGAGAAAAAGTCTCATGAGTTACAATTATCGTTTTTCCATATAGGAATGGAAATAGTTCAACTTTAATAAGTTCCTTATGATTTCTTTTTCCTCTTTATCTTTTCATGCTTCTCTTGCTTCTTGTATTTGAAAGTCAAATTTTCTGTTCACCTCTGTTTTTTTCATTAAGAATATTTGAAAGTCCTCTATTTTCCCCTGAAGTATTATACTCAGTTTTGCTGGGTAGGTGATTCTTGGTTTTAATCCTAGCTCCTTTGACCTCCCCAGAATGTCATATTCTAAGCCCTTTGATCCCTTAATGTAGAAGCTGCTAGATCTTGTGTTATCCTGATTGTGTTTCCACAGTATTCAAATTGTTTCTTCCTGACTGCTTGTAATATTTTCTCCTTGACTTGGGAACTCTGGAATTTGGCTATAATGTTCCTAGGAATTTTCTTTTTGGGATCTTTTTCAAGAGGCAATCAGTGAATTCTTTCAATTTCTATTTTGCTCTCTGGTTCTAGAATATTAGGGCAATTTTTCTTAAGAATTTCTTGAAGGATGATTTCTAGGCTCTTTTTTTGATCATGGCTTGCAGGTAGTCCAATAATTTTTAAATTATCTCTCCTGGATCTGTTTTCTAGGCCAGTGGTTTTTCCAATGAGATATTTCACATTGCCTTTTATTTTTTCATTTGTTTGGATCTGTTTTATAGTATCTTGATTTCTCATAAAGTCATTAGCTTCCATTTGCTCTAATCTAATTTTGAAGGAATTATTCTCTTCAGTGAGATTTTGAAATTCCTTCTCCATCTGGCAAATTCTTTTTTTTAAGGCATTCTTCTCCTCATTGGATTTTTGGGCCTCTTTTGCCATTTGAGTTAGTCTATTTTTTAAGGTGTTATTTTCTTTGGTATTTTTGGGGTTCTCCTTTCGCAAGCTGTTGATTCGCTTTTCATGATTTTCTGCATCATTCTCATTTCTCTTCCCAATTTTTCCTCCATTTCTCTTACTTGATTTTCAAAATCCTTCTGGAGCTCCTCCATGGCCTGTAACCAATTCATATTTTTCTTGGAGGCTTTTGATGCAGGAGTTTTGATTTTATTTTCTTCTTCAGGTTCCATGTTTTGATCCTTTTTGTCCCAAGAAAAGGCTTCTATGGTCTGCTTGTGCTTCCTCTGCTTGCTCATCTTGCCAGTCAATTACTTGAATTTTGAGCTCTTTCCCATGGTAGAACTCTGCTTCCAGAGTGGAGAGAGCTGTGTCCCAAATCACCGGAGTTTTCACAGTTGCCAGAACTATGAGAAGGGTGCCCTCTCTACAGCCCCCACAATCTCTGGCACACTGGCTTTTCTCACCCCAGGAACATCACCCAAGACGACAACCTAGATCCAAGCAGGTCAAAGCAAGAGTGATTGCCCTCTGAATGGTCACTTGGTGCCCTTACAATCTGCAGGCCAGGAGCTCCAGAGGCAGCCACAAGGGAACAGCTGCAGCTGCAGAGCCTCCGGACTGAGCTTCTCTATCACCCAGTTCCAACAGAGTTCCACACTGACCTTTTACTTTCACGTTGGCATTTATGGGTCTCCTGAAGTCTTCTCTGGCCAGTCTGGGCCGCTGGTCAAGGCTGCCCACAGCTTATGCAGGACCACATTCAGCTCCCAGTCTGGTGTGATAAACCTTTTCTGTCAGTCTGTCAGGCTGCCTTCAGTGGGAGATTTGTTTCTCTCTGGGTTCTGTAGCTCTAAAATTTGTTTAGAGTCATTTTTTTTTTACTGATATTGAGATGGATAGAGCAGGAGCTGAAGGAAGTTCCTGCTTTTACTATACCATCTTGGCTATGCCCCTCCCATCAAATGCCTTCTTGTTGCCAATCTCACTGCTAAACTTTACTGCAATCAAAAATGTGGCTTAGAGGGTTGACAAGTATTTGCACAGTTTATTTTGGAAGGGAAAACAGCACAAAATCAAGGACAGTGTCTGTATAATTGCTGTTACTTGTCTGCTGGGAAAGGTGTGATGTCTTCTCCTTCCTTTGCAGCTCTCCATAGCCTTTGGTACAGTGCTTCACTCACAGCAAATATACAAATAAATGTTTTTGCCTCCCTTCTCAGAAAATAGGCTAGGTCTACACAGCATGATATAAGGTAGAAAACAGAAAATATTTGAATAATCCATAACAAAAGCCAAACTCTAAATATGGATGTGCGTATTTGTGTGTGTATCTATGTGGTGTGTGTGTGTGTGTGTGTGTGTGCGTGTGTGTGTGTGTGTGTGTGTGTGTGTGTGTGTGTGTGTGTGTAAAACATCCCACACATCTGAGTTCTCTCATCTTGGTCAAGATGAGAAAAAAGGCATTTCTGAAGGACTTGGAGGGAAAGTTTTTCTTGTGAAATTTCCAATCTGGCTGGAAAACAGGAAGCCCCAGGAATCTAAAAGAAAACCTGTTCTTAGCCAAATTTCCAGCTCATTTTTCCGGAGGTCCAGATAAGTGTTAGTGTGTATCAATGAAACATCAGAGTTTTTAAATCAACAGTCAATTTCTTTCTGTTCAGTTCACTAGTCATATGATAAATGGAGCCGTGGGCTAGTATTACACTCTATAGGCAGATACAGATATGTGGGATATGAGCTTTACTCTTAAAAAGGGGCTTCAGACTTGATGGTTTAATCTGACCAAGCCTAGGAATTAGAACATTTCTCAGGTCCTACTAGCTGCTACCCTGATTCTTAGAACTGACATTATATATGGTACCAAGAAACTTAATATTAACATTTGTCCTTCAGATTTTATATTGTTTAAACTGATGATAAAAGTATGAAAAAGAAAAGGGCTTGTGTAGATAGCTTTCCACAGCAGATATCTTCATAGGCACATGGTTGTCTAAGAGGTGTAGAGAATAGAAAATCTTGCTCTGTTTATGGTTTGTAGATTTATTTTCAAAAGCATTTGATTTGTAAGTACAAAAGTTGTTCTTCTGGCAAGTTCTCTTTCGTGCGTATGTTAAGACTGAGAGAACTTAAAAGATGAAAACACCAAAAACTTCTTCTCAATTCTGGCCTGAGTATCAACACCAAGCAAGGCATATACTCATCAAAAGTGCCATAGATGATCTGTCCAAAGTCCAAAAAGAAGAACAGCTCCCCATCGTGAGTGAGATCCTTCAGATTCTTGTGTTTATATATAACATTGTATTGATTGTATCAAGCCCCCCAAAGTTGCAAAATTTACTTGATGAAACCCCTGGTTACTCAAAAGAGTTCAACTTTATCATACACACAAGAAAACATAAAACAAAACAAGTGGATGAAGAATACATATTGTCCATGTTATGACATGCAAAAGGAGTGGTCCAGTGTGTTAATTCAGAAGTCACATATATTTTGGACAGGAATTGTATTTGGACCCAGAATTAAATAGAAGACAGAGGACAGATTAGATTGCAATTGAGAAAATGGGCAGCAAACTTTCAAAGATCCTAAACTGTTATCTGACACAAAAGTCTCTACTTTTAACACCACACTAGTCATCCATGGAGAGACAGCATGGTGTAGAGCAGAGGTGGGGAACCTGTGACCTTGAGGCCACACTAGGTCCTCAAGTGCAGCCCTTTGACTTAATATAAATTTCACGAAACAAATCCTCTTAATAAAAGGATTTGTTTTGTAAAACTGGGACTCAGTCAAAAGGCTGAACCCAAGGATCTGGAAGGCCACATGTGACCTTGAGGCTGCAGGTTCCCCATCCCTGGTTGAATGTGCTAGTCTCTAGATATGAGAAGGATGAAGCACTAATCTCTGTATAGCCCCTCCTATAGCCTATCTCTAATGCATAATGTTGTATGACCCCAGGCAACTCAGTTACCCCAAATTCTGTCAAACCATAAATTGCTGAAGAGTTGCCAGTCTACCTTGGCAGAGATCATTTACTCACTCAGAGCAAGCTCTCTCCACCAATTAAATCACAGGCCTAGAAAAAAAGAAAAAAAAATTCTTCCAATAATATTATTCAGATAATAGGACACCAGTATCTCAGAAGAAGCTTAGTGTTGTTAGAAGAATGAAAATTGCTATAGGGGTAAGTTGGTTGTTGCATCTTGCCGACATTGTCCCCCACCTGGGAGGAGCAGTAATAATAAGAGTCAATGTCTATATAGCCCTTACTATGTACCAGGCACTACATCGAGAACTTTACAGTTATTATTTTATTTGATCCTATCCTCACAATAAACCTGGGAATTCAGTAAGATTGTTATCCCCATTTTACCGATAAGAAAACAGAGGCAAACAGAGTGACTTGCTCAGGGTCATACAGCTAAGTATGCATCAGAGGCCAGATTTGAACTCAGGTCTTCCTAACTCCAGGTTCAGCACTCTATCCAGTGTTCTGTGTAGCTGTCCCAGTATGAAAGATTTCATGAAGAATATGTGTGAGTGAAAAAGGAGGTAGATGAATCATCTATCAAAAGCAAAGGCTAACAGATGGGCAGCTTGGGAGCCCTTGCTATCACTGCAATTTCAAAAGAGTCAAAGGGAGGTTTAGTTCCAGAAGGAAACAGATTTGTCTTGCTAGAGACTTCTACATCATGGCCAGGGGATGTTTCATCACTGCTCTTGTGGAGATATTTAAAGGAGGTCAAGATACATCGAATCTACATCTTGTGTAATCGTAGGTTCTACACATCTTTACCTAGTGTACTTACTCACAAGACTTGGCCTGTGTTATGGTGTGTTATCAGGTGCAACTGGAAGTTTTCCTGTTGTCTCTCAGAAGCCCTAACCTGTTGGCTACTACCTAAAATTCCACTGAGCCCCCCATTCCTTTAGATTATGACTTTCTCTGCCATTTGACATAAGGATAGTTTGGGAAGGTATTAAGCCCTAAAGGGTGCTTATATTAGATACCCTGGGTGACTAAAACTCATATCTTTCTAGAGGGTGGTTTTGACAAAGAGGAGGAGAGAGGGGGTGAGGGCATTGGGTGGTTGCTTGGGGTTGGGCAGGATGTTATTTGTGTGGTTGATCAGCAGAGAACAATGAGAATGGGAACCCCAAAGATAAAAACATTACTAACTTTATAAATTTACCTGAGCCTGGCCTGTTCACTCATGCAGATAAAATATGCTTTTTTCAAGCAGTTTCCAAAGCTTGCTGCAGGCTCAGGGAGATAAATGATTCAATAACCAATAGGTTGTAGAATGCAACCTTCCTCTTACCCCTCCTCCACACCCCCCTTTCCTCATCTCACCTCACACCGTGTAAAGCCTCAAACGCTAGGATGATGACTATTCTTGGCGCCAAAAGCCTTCCATCCACAATCTTAACTCCAACCTACATTTAGCGTCTTATCTCATACAATTCCTTTTTTTTCACCTTATGTTCCAGTAACTATTTCCCTTCTTGTCTTGTTTTCTCCCATCTTGATGCCTTCAGTGTCGAGATTTACTTCAGATATTTCCTCCTTCACAAAGCTTTCTCTGATCGCTCAAAGCTGAAAGGGATGACTCCCTCTTGAATTTCTTTTAGTGTTTTTTCTAGTAGACTTCTCTTTATCAATTTCCCTATTTTTCCTTTTATTATCAATGTTTTTTGCACATTTCGTATTTCTCCTTTTCCATAGATAGTAACTTTCCTTAAAACAGGGACTGTGTTTTCTTTTATCCTTGTATTCTTAGCATTTAGCACAATACCTAGGACTTAGGAGGCATGAATGTTTGTTGAATTGAACAAAATTTCTGGAAATGACAATATTGTTCCTAAGAGGACTCAGAGATTCTCTTACTCCCTTCCAAGTTCCTCATAAAAATTCACCTTTCTTACTATCATCTAGCACTATTCTAAATATTCCATTTGGATCCCAATGCTATTGAGTGTTAGATGATACCCTGTTCAAGGTTCCTCTGTTTCCAAAGTGCTGGGCACACTCACAAAGCTGTGTAAATACAATCACATTGCTGGAATATTCGTGCTTCACATAGTCTTACTTCATAGTTCAGATGGCTGTTTACCAACAGAAAGCTCCCAAATTCCATTCTCCATAAAGAGTTCATTTTAGAAATATACTGTAGAATGTGAGCCTGTAATAACAAAAGAGTTGCATTGCTTGGTAAGAATTCCCTAAACTCTGCTCTAAATTAAACAAAGAGGTCACTCATTCCTTTAACTTTGTTGTAGTTGAGTTGTTTTTCAGTCATATATGACTCCTCATGACCCCATTTTGGGGTTTTCTTGACAATGATACTGGAATGGTTTGCCATTTCCTTCTCCAGCTCATTTTACAGATGAAGAACTGAGGCAAACAGGGCTAAGTGACTTGCCCAGGGTCATATATCTAGTAAGTGTCTAAGGACAGATTTGAACTTAGGAAAATGAGTCTTCCTGACTTCAGACATGGCATTCTATCCATTGGGGCACCCAGGTGCCTCTTATACTTAGGATCCTAGATGTAGAGCTAGAATGGGCCTCAAGGGGTTCTTAAACACAGTTTTCTCATTTTAAAGTCAAGGAAATCGAGCCCCAGCCCAGAGAGATGGAGTGATTTACTCAAGATCACACAAGTAGTAGATACATATCAGAGCCAGGATTTGAATCCAGGTCCTGTTACTACAAATCTTGTGCTTTTTCTGCTGTTCTAGCTAAACTGCCCAGCTTGGTCTTTTAAGACTTTTCAATTCTCTCAGACATTTACTTGATGCAATTTCCTCAGTAGGATAGTAAAATAGAAAATAATAAGAATTTCTGCTTTATTTACAAGTCATTTTTCAAAAAAGTTAAGCCTGGAAAATGTTGAGTTAGCTTGCAAAATGTGCATGTCTTCCACCCACCAGCCACAAGAGCCACACAGACCAAGCCTCCTACCTACCCACTCAAGAACAGCATATCCACACATCCCACTCTCCTGCACAGCTTCTAAACTTACTGTAACCAAACATTACTTCAAGTCTTTTCAGTTACTATTTTTCATCACCTTCCATCCTACTTTACTTAGGATCGAAGGGAATGCTAATCTGACCAAGAAACAACCTTTTAGGCCCCACACAGCTAGACAAGTACTCCATTGCCATGGATGTTCCAGGGAATCCTGAATTACCCTTCATTTATTCTATATGTAACTTGCTTGTGCAGTCCTTCACATGTCGTCTCTCCCATTAGAATGTGAACTTCTAGAAGGCAGAGTCTGTTTTTGCGTGTCTTTGTCTCTCTAGTGCTTGGCATAGTCCCTGACAGGTAGTGAATGTTAAATAAATTCTGATTGATCTATCGAACTTTATTGATAGACATTGTACGTTTGTTCTCATTCCATAGAATGGGGAGTACAGAGAAGCATTATAGTCCTTTTGGAAAACAAATCAGAGAAAGAAATTAGAAATGGGGACAGTATCCCCTGCCAGAAAGAAGATTTGGCACTTTCTGGATCGTCCCAGCCCCTAGAGCCTTCTCTTTCAGGGGTGTCTTCCATCGATAGTGTGGATGTTCATTGTTCATTTACGTGTTCTCCCCTCTGCTAAAATTAAAGCTTCCCAAGAATAGGAACAGTCTTTGTTTTTCTTTATCATCCCTAGCATGTAGCAGAGTGTCTGACACAAAAAATTCTTGTTGACTGACCTGGGGTCTGAGCAACTGGTTTTGTGTGAGCCCTGACCCTACCACTCATCAGCCATAAGCCCTTGGACAAGAGACTTCACCTTGCTGAGCCTTGACTTGCACAGCTATAAAATGAGGATTGTAATGCCCGCCTGACCTACTTCATGAGCTTGTTGAAATGTTACATATGTTAAAAAAAAAACCTTATAAACTATGAAATAATACCTCAAGTATTAGTGACTTTGTCATTGTGGATACTTCCTCCGCCTATCTATCTAAAAACACAAAGTGTCTACTATGTGCAAGAACTGTGTGAGATGTTGGGGATTCAAAGATTGTGAAATGACATATTACCTTCAAGTAGGCTGCACTTTATTGGGGGAGATGAGATAGATATGATTTGATGCACACAGCCAAGTAAATATAAGGGTAGGGCTTGATGATACAAAGGGGAGATTAGGAAGATCTGATTAGAGTGAGAACACTTTCAGCTTAGGGGAATCAGGGAACGTTTCATAGGGGAGGTAGAGCTTGAGTTGAGTCTCAAAGGAAGAAAGGGATCCTGAAAGCTAGAAATAGGGAGGGAGTATATTCCAAACATGGAGGACCACCTATGAAAACCCTCAGAGGCAAAATGTGGTGAGTTCAGTTTAAGAAGTATCAAATAGGAAGATGGCGGAGTAGAAGGAGGACCTCCCCGTGGCTCCAGCTTCCACCTTCCCCAAACTATGTAAAAAGGGAACTCTAAACAAACTTTGGAGCTGCAGAAAACACAAAACAACACAGAGAAGCTAACCTCCTGCTGAGGATAGCCCGGCAGGCCGGCACCAAGCGTCCAGCACAGCGCTCTGGGAGCTGAGCCCAGCCTCACATGAGGCTTTAGCCCCAGGGTGGGCCTGACCAGATGCGGGCTGGAAGGACCCCAGATCAGTAGCAGCTGTGGCCATCTCCAGATTTATCAACACATAGATGCAAAGGACAAAGTGAGAGGTCAGTGAAGTCTGGATTTTGAAAACCAGTAAGTGGGAGTGTGTGGCTTTTGCTCCTGGGGCGAGAAGCCGCTGAGGCACCAGCACAGCCAGCCAGCACCACGTGGCAGCTTCAGCTCCTGGCATGCAGAGTGTAGGAGGACCAAGCACCAGTCTGAGGGGTAAAATCACTCTTGCTTTAACCTGCTTGGATCTGGATTGCAGTCTAGGGTGGAGGTCTTGGGGTATATGTCCAGCTTGCTGGAGCGTGTGGAGACCTCAGAGAGGGCACCCATCTAATACCTCTGGCAGCTGAGAAAACCCCAGTGTTTGGGACGAAAGCTCGCTCCCCTGTCTGGTAGCAGAGTCCTACTGTGGCAAAAAGCCCAGGAGTCAAGTGACTCAGGGGCTACATGACCAGGCAAAGGAAACAAAGCAGACAGAAGATTCCAACATTACACTCCTATTTTGGGGACAAAAAGGAGCAAAGCATGGAACAGGAGGAAGACAGTGAAGTCAGAACTCCTGCACCAAAAGCTTCAAAGGAAAATATGAGCTGGTTACAGGCCATGGAGGACCTTAAGAAGCAGATAAGAAAAGTGGAGGAAAAATTGGGAAGAGAAATGAGAACGATGCAAGAAAATTACAAAATGAGAGTCAACAGCCTGAGGAAAATAATACCTTAAAAAATAGACTAACTCAAATGGCAAAAGAGGCTCAAAAAAGCAATGAGGAGGAGAATGCCTTAAAAAGACAAATTTGCCAGAGAGAGAAAAAAATCTCAAAAGCTCAATGAGGAGAATCATTGCTTCAGAATTAGACTGGAGCAAATGGAAGCTAATGACTTTATGAGAAATCAAGATGCTCTTAAACAGATCCAAACAAATAAGGATAAAGAATAGAATAAAAGGCAATGTGAAATATCTCATGGGAAAAACCACTGACCTGGAAAACAGATCCAGGAGAGATAACTTAAAAATTATTGGACTACCTGAAAGCCATGATGAAAGTAAGAACCTAGAAATCATCCTCCAGGCAGTTCTCAAAGAAAACTGCCCTGATGTTTTAGTTCCAGAGGGCAAAATAGATGTTGAAAGAATCCACCGATCACCTCCTGAAAAAGATTCCAAAAGGAAAACTCCTAGGAATATTATAGCCAGGTTCTGGAATTCCCAGATTAAGGAGAGAATATTACAAGCAGCCAGGAAGAAACAATTTGAATATTGTGGAAACACAATCAGGATAACCCAGGATTTGGCAGCTTCTACACTGAGGGATCGAAGGGCTTGGAATATGTTATTCTGGAGGTCAAAGGATTTGGGATTAAAACCAAGAGTCACCTACCCAGCAAAACTGAGTATTTTTTATTAAATATATATATATATATATATATATATAATAAAAATTTATTAAGTACATATGTTTCAGGGGAAAATATACTTATTCGGTGAAATAGAGGACTTTCAAGCATTCTTGCTGAAAAAACCAGAGTTGAATAGAAAATTTGACATTGAGATACAAGAAGCAAGAGAAGCATGAGAAGGTAAACAGGGAAAAGAAATCATAAGGAACTTCTCAAAGTTGAACTATTAACATTCCTACATGGAAAAACGATAATTGTAACTTATGAAACCTTTCTCAGTAGTTGAAGAGAATATATATATATATATGTGTGTGTGTGTGTGTATGTCTATATATGAAGGTATATGGGCATATGAATACATATGTGAATGTGTGTATATATGTTTACAAGTACTACATGAAAAGAAATAATGTGAAATAAGATCAGAGAGGTAAATTAGAATGAATTTGTGAAGGTTCTTAAATTCCAAGTTCAGTAGTTTGTATTTCATTCTGTATTCACTAGGGAACCACCCACTATATGCAGCAAGGTGCTAGTCAGATACATATTAGGAAGACTATTTTGGATACACAGATATGGGAGATATATAGGGAGAGGAGAAGGCCTGAAGCAGAGGAAGACCAGTTAGAACACTATTTCAGCAGTGCAGGATTGAGGTATTGAAGGCCCAGAGTGGTGACTATGTAGGGGAAGATGAGACTAGTACAAAAGAGGGTTTAGGCAAGAATTAGTAGGACTTGGCAAATTCTTTTCCACTTAGTAAAGTCTTTGAGAGATGCTGTGGCCAAAATATTTATTATTCTGTGCCAAACCAGGTAATGAGACTCTTTGAAGTCAGCTACACAAGTTTTTGAATGACCAAGTCCAGTCCAACCTGTCACTAGGCCTATACTTCAAGACTTTCCAACTGGGCAGAACTGCTAGAGCTTGACTGCATTATGACAAACTTTAAGTACTCAAGGTTACCTACAGATCATGATGGGGCATCAGTGGAGAACCTTCACGGAAGATTATTATTAGTGAAAACAATAATAGCACCTAACATTTCTGTAGGGCCTGAAGATTTATAAAGTAACTGGACTGATTTGCTTTATTTTTCCTTGAGTACTCAATGTTCCAGCCAAACTGGTCGGCTTCCCTCCCTTTTCCCCCTTTCTACTGCCTATCTCTCTGCTTTTGTCTAGGTAATCTCCAGTGACTGGAATGTTCTCTCCTCACCTTCACCTTTTGGAATCCCTAGGTGGAATCCCCACCTCCTGCAGGAGGCCCTTCCTGATCCCTCTGTTGTTAATGCCCTACCCATAAAAATAGCTTTTTATTATCTATCTATCTATCTATCTATCTATCTATCTATCTATCTATCTATCTAT
>NW_027186372.1:5895124-5923737 GCF_028583685.1 Petaurus breviceps papuanus
TATCTATCTATCTATCTATCTATCTATCTATCTATCTATCTATCTATGTATTTCCTCCAACCATCCTAATACTCTCTGTCTGTCTATCTATCCATCTACATATAGATGTATATATATATATATGTGTGTGTGTATATATATGTGTGTATATATACATATATTTATGTCTACCTATATTTATGTTCGTGCACACAGTAGGTGATCAGTAAATGCTTGTTGAATTGACTGGAAGTGCTTTTCTCATGACAATCACATGAAATAGGTCGCGTAAATCTTATTATGCTCATCTCATGGTCATTATCATTTGTACAAAGACTTTTTTTTAAATGAACTTAAAGAACTTATAAATAATAATATGAAATGTTATTTTGAAATAAATTGGCCTTTTCTTCTTCATGATTTTTCCCAGCTGCTTCTTGGTAAAATGAGGAAAGACTCCACCCTACCTCTCTTCCCAGCCCCTCATGGATGAAGCTGCATTTCTCCCCCAGTTATAAAGCTGAGATCTGCTTAGCAAGGCATTACTTTAAGTGAGGAAAGAACCTCCTTGTCTTTCAGTGATGTCAGTGGGCCCCTTATCAATAATTGAACAGTTTTTCCAGGAACACAATCTAGAGAGACCAGAGTCCTGGCTGCAGCATGGCCCTGTCAGGCTCAGGTTCCAGGAAGGGCTCCCCACTAAAGGAGTATTATTATCTCAGGGCCACTCCTCGCTTCTGTGGGTTGATCAGGCTGACTGCTGGGTGCTGGGCTGGTAATGTGGGGAATGAAAGCAGGCAGAGCTGTCCACCCACATGCTGTCATGCTTGAAAGCAGCACAGATGCTCCAGGGAAACTCTGGGTAAGGATTGGTCTGAACACATAAGCAGAACCATGCCTAGAGGCTTCTGCGCCCTGGAGAAAATCACACTATGTGGGCCTGTCGTCTCCCTCCAAATGACTGTCATTTGGGCCATTCCTCCTCCTAGGTTCTTTAGGTTGTTTATATTGGGCCATTTGGACCCCAGCAGGACTGAAACATTTCCTTTTTTTTTTTTGAAAATCAACAAATATTTAAGCACTTGACCTGAATTCAGATGCCAGGTCTGCTCTTACTAGCTATTTGACCATAGGCAAATGTCAGCCTCTCTGAAGCTTAGATTTTTTCTCATTTATAAAATGAAGGTAACAAAACCTGTACTACCTATGTTGACCTACTATTGAGAGGAAAGTATAGAAAGCTTAAAGCCTTAAACAATGTGAGTTATTACTGATGTTTTTATTATAACTATGTCAAAAGCCCTGAATTAGATGTAGAAAATTTTTAAAATATAGTCTCTACCCTCAAGGACTTTAAAGTCTAATAATCAGATGTGTATTGGGACAGGGACTTGTGATGCCATTGCTATAGGGAATTCAAGATAAGGAAGCTCCCTCTACCTATACAGGGCTATACCTTCTTGTCAACCTTTAGTCTCAGAAAGGCTGTGACGGCATGTCGCAGAGACAGGACTTGAATTCAGTTCTTCCTGGCTCAGCTGCCTTCTCTCTGTTATGGCAAGCTGCCTCTTAACAAGGGGGATATAATGTACGGTAAATATGACATATAAACATATGATAAGATATAATATAATAAATATGATTCAAGGTAGATACTGATAAGTGCAAAGAAGAAATAAAGGCAAACTACTTAAAGACAATTTGAGAAGAGAGATCATTTTCAACCAGGAGATTGGACAAGACTTCACAGAGGAGGTGGAAGCTGAACCCCTACAAATATCCCCAGATTTCCCCCACTTCTTCAGCTTAAAAAGCCTTCATTTGCTCTAACTTTCCCCTCAATCTATCTTTCCATATCTTTTCTACCTTTCTACCTTATCTGGATAAGCTCCTAGGAAAAGTTCACATTCCTTGTAGCCTCCTTTCTTAACCACCATTCATTCCTTTACTTGATAAAGTCTGCCTTCAGTCTCACCACTACACTCAAACTGTTCACTTCCAGGTGTCCAATAGTTAACTGCTAAATCATAGAATGTTAAGATAGGAACTGATGGGATGTAGGCTCTGGGAACCCCCTCAATCTTCCTACTCAATCTGGCATTCCCCACAGGGCAAAAGCCTTCCATTATCAATATGCTCAAATCTCTGTTACCCTTAACCTAGCCTAGGCCTCCATCATCTGTTACCTCCAGATGGCCTCCAGCTTCTTCCCACCCTTGGTCCCATCAGAATCCTATTCTCTTGGTTTCTGGGAATCTGACCTCTAGTCACCCCAGTCCCATCAAGATCCTCCCTGGCCCCTCCTCCCATCACCCCAAACTACTAGACCACCCCTAAATCCCTCCCACAGTCTTTCTGTATATACGATCCATCTTGGCCCCATGAAGGTCCTCAGATTCAATTGAGCTCATCCAGCTGATATTCAGTCTGTCCCACTTGCCAATATGTGTCACAAATGCTCAGGATCCTTAAGGAGTCTGCCCAATATGGCAAATCTTTAATAAGTTTTGCTTTTCTTTGACAGAAGGCTAGAGTCGAATTCATTCGGCATGACCCAACGTGTGGGTATTTTGGGGTCCCAGGCACCCCTAAACCTCAACAGAATGGGTCTCACAGAAGGCAAATGGTCCAACCCAGAACTGAATGAGAATTTCTTCAGCAATGTATCAGCTTAGTGGTCATCTGGCTTCCTCTTGAAGACTTCCAGTCTGCAGGGACCCACTAGCTCCCAAGGAAGCCTATTTCACTTTTGGATGGCACTGTTTGTAAGATTTGTTCCCTTGTCCTCCCTTTGCCTGAGTTGTGCCAAAATTCCTCTCCCAAAGGAAAGCCTTAAAATGCTTGAAACCAGCTAGCATGTCTTCATGTGTCACTGATGTTCATGTAACATGATCTTCAGATTCTTCACTGTCCTGATGGCCCTTCTCAGGATGCTGCCCAGCTTATCAATGTCCTTTCTAGCCAAGAAGGCAGCATAGTGTTAGATCACTGGACTTGCAGTAGGAAGATCTGAGTTCAAATCTGGCCTCAAATGCACATAGCTTTGTGACCCTGAACAAATCTCATAACCTCTACCTACTTCAGTTTCCTCCTCTGTAAAAAGGGAATAATAATAGTACCTTCCTTCCAGGGTTGTTGTGAGGATAAAATAATATTATTCATAAAATAATTCATAAAATTATTCATAAAATAATAAATTCATAATATCTGCGAAGTGTTTTGCAGGTAGGTGGTGCAGTGGATAGAGTGTCAGACCTGGAGTCAAGAAGACTCTTTTTCCTGAGTTCAAATCTGGCCTCAGACACTAATTGTGTGATGCTGGACAAATCACAAATCTCAGTTTCCTCATCTGTAAAATGAGTTGGAGAAGGAAATGGAAAACCACTCCAGTACCATTGCCAAGAAATGTGTGACCCCAGTGGGATCACAGAGTCAAACGACTGAAAAATGAGTAACAATGACATATGCAAATCTTAATGTGCTAGTAAGCATTAGCTACATAAAGCATTATGTTACCCAAAACTAGACACAGTATTTCAGGTGTGGTCTGACTAGGGCAGAGCACAGTAGGACTACTGGCTCCTTGTTCCTGGAAGATAAGCCTCTCTTAATGCAGCCTAAGATTGCATCAACCTTTGGGGCTGCTGCATCACAGTATTGACTCACTGAACTGGCCAAGACCTTTCTCAGACAATCTGCTATCTAGCTAAGTCTCTCCTATCTTGTACTTGAAAGGCTGATTCTTTTGAATCCAAGTTGAAGACTTTGCATTGATCCCTACTACATTTCATCTTCCTATATTTAACTCAGCATTCCAGCCTATTGAGATCTTTGGGGATCTCGGTTCTCCCATATAGAGTGCTAGCTCATCTGTAAAATGAAAGGGTCGGAAGAGATGACTTCCAAATCCCTTTTCAGCCCTAAAGAATGCTAATGTCCTGTTATTCTAACCTAGTCCCACACTGTCCCTGCCTCCCCTTGCCTCCTGGCTTCCCAGCCTCCCTTCTGCAGGAAACCTTTGCCTGCTCTTCTGCCCTCAGGATTTTCAGCCTAAGATTACTTTCCATGTATGTTGTATACTCATATATAAACATGGTAATTTTGTACAGTATATTTACTTTATATGCATGTATGTTTTTATGTGAGCTCCTTGAAAGCAGAAGCTGTATCACCAGTGATTGGTAAACATAAAATGCTTATTGACACACTGATTATTCAGTACAGTTCAATTCAATTAAAAATAAACATTTATTAAGTGCCTATTATGTGTAAAGTGAGCTGCTGGAGATACAAAGACAACAATGAAATAATCGCTTTCCTAAAAGCCCTTACATTCCACTGGAGAATGCAACCTATACTGATAAATATTAGTGTTGGGGTGGACTCTAACAAATGCCTTTACATACAATGATAATCTCATATTTCTATAACATTTTAAGGTTAAAGTATAGGAGGCATTTTTTTTTCTGAGATAGAGAGCATAAATGTCATCATCTCAGATGAGGAAACGGGGACCAAGGTCTTTGAGCATATTGCTCTGAGTCTTGGAACATCTGAATGTTAGAAGGCAGGTCTAGATTCCGATATTCTGACTCCAATTCCAGTGCCCCTACTATCATGGCAGGAGTTTGGCCTGACAAGAAGAGAAGTATAAGATAGGCTGAGAGGATTAGGGTCAAGGAGTGTTTCCTAAGGATGGTGATGAGGAAGGCTTCGCTGTGTTTTTGTAGCCAGTAGGGAAAGAGCCCAGAGATAGGAGACATTTAAGATTAGAGAAAGGGGGAGGGGAATGACTGCTGGGATGATTTGCCATAGGAGATGGGGGTGGGATAAGATGGGATCAAAGGTACCTGTAGAAGCAAAGAGCAAGGCAACTTCTTCATCAGAGATTAGAATAAAAGAGTAGACAATGGGTGATGATGTCAAAGGTTTTAAGAAAAGAGGAAACCCATGGCAGTTGGAGTCTATTTACTTAATAAAGTCTGAGGTGATGTCCTCTTCCAAGGGAGATGGTTTGAAAAACATGAGGAGAGATGATGTGGTTTAGAACAGCAGCTGGGGGTGGGAGTGGGGCAGTGATAGAGAATCATGCAAGAAGAACTAAATAGATTGCCTTGCTGTAGCGAGGGCCCAGTTGAGATTAGAAAGTGTAATCCAGTAGGGACCTTTATGTGACTTCCTTCAGTAGCACTCAGCAGTACATGAGTAAAAGTGAAGAAGATGAAATATAGTAGGTATCCAGGCCTGAGCAATGATTTAAAAAAAAGCAGAAGGATTCAAAAATAGAAGAGAGTATAATATTGAATTGGGTAGTGATAGGGTTGAGATTGGAAATAGTGGAAAGTGAAAGTAAAGATCTTATGATTAGGAGAGAACTCAAAGGAAAAGGGAATGGATGTCATGATAAGAATGAAGAACAGTTTTCAGAGGAGTAAGGCATGGGGGTGGGGGCAGTTTGGAATCATAGAAGATTATGTTTAGATAAAAGCACAAAATTTCAGAATATCTGAAGTTGGAAGTGGAACACTTGAGAGTGATGGCAAGATCAAAGATGTAACTTTCCTTAAGTGTGGCTACAATACAGTTAAGAGAGTAAATCCTGGGAGTTAGGGAGGTGGAGGAACCAAGAAACTAGGATATTTGAGGAAATATCAACATGTATGTTGAAATGCCCTGGTATAAAGGCAGGAATTGTGATGAAGTAGAAGAATATAAACTGGGTATTAAACTCCTTGAGAAAGGAGGAAGATTAAGCAGGTAATGACAGATTTGGAGATAGAATGGAAATGAAATGAGAAGTTGAGTGATTGTGGTAGAAGTGGAGTCTGGACCTGACAATAGGAAGCAGGGACCACTCCAGTTTTCCCCTCAAGTATCAAGGCATCAGGATATGAGAGAAGGTACAGCCAGTACTAGAAAAAAGGGCTGGGGCATCAGTGCCAAAAGAGGGAAGAAACATAAGAGCAAGGACCCCTAAGGGCAGAGACCATGATATTTTCTTCTTCATAGTTCTTAAAGGACCTTACATGTAACAGGTACAGGATAAATATTTTTTGGATGAATTCACAACAGATCCTTCACATTCTTTTTCTATGACCAAGCTTGGTTTGAGTTAGCAGAGGTAAAATTTGTTTGAAAAGGAGAGGAAAGACCTTGGCTAGATTTGGTAGTATAAATTACAAATTGGGTTTATAGTCTTCCATTATCTTTCAGGTTGCAACCTAATACAATATCCAAGCAGGATACAGTTCACCTAAGTTCTCTACTGTCAATGGTGCTTAAATATTTCATTATAGCCTGTACCAACGCGAAGGAAAGATAAGACTTTGCTTTGGGTTAGGAAAATGACTCCATTTATGTCTCCAGGCACTCTAATGTGAAGAGTATCCTCACTGCTTTCAGGGCAGGTGTGGATGACATTCTTAAGAAGAAGGACCAGCATGAGCTGAAAGCCTCGGGCCAAAAGGAACTTTTAGCCAAAAATAATCCACTAATCATAAGGCAACTGAGAAATAGGAGAGAGGCTTAAGACTGTAATATTTAGAGATGAAAGGAACTTTTGAGATGATATAGTCTGAGAATTCTCAACCTTTTGTGTGTCATGGACGCCTTCTGTCAGGTTGGTGAAATCTATGGATTCCTTCTCAGAATGTTTTAGATAATTGAAAAATATAATCGATTTCAGTTACAGGTTAATGAAAATTGAGGTGTGCTTTTTTTTCCCCAGTGGAAGTTCGTGAATCTCTGAGACTTTTCCAGAGAGGTTAGAAGACAGCCCCTCACCTTGTCAACTCTGTGCTCTATTCTCTTCTGTTTTATTGACAAAGAAACTGAGGTCGAAAAAGAAGAGTTAGCTTGTTCACAATCACACAGACAGAAATGCTTCGTGATGATGAAATGAAGGCTCCAACAGTCTAAACTCCTTTCCTAACAAAATATGAAAAATTCATGTCCTGTCTTCATTCATTAGCTAAATTTGAAGTCAGAAGAACTGGTGTGGGATGAAGACTGAAGCCCAAGTCTCTTGACCCAAGTTCTGCGTTCTTTTCACTTCACTAGGTTACCTCTCAAAGAAAGGCGGATTTTAAAACAGATATAGAGTAATTGGATACATAGAGACCAAGAACCCTGATCTGGCCCAATTCTGTGTTCCCCTTACTTATCTATTATATTGACAAGGAAACTGAGGTCCAGAAAGAGGAATTAACTTGCTCATGTACGGGAGATATGGAGCCCAAGGGACGCATTTGTGTCCTTTGTGTTTATGGGGGTGTTTTCAAATACTAATTTGAACCATCAATATATTCCTTTCCCTTCCTCCTGTGTTACCCTCCTCCCTCCCAAACTCTTGCTGCAACAGCAATGTGAAACAGCAGGAAAAAGCTCCATTCAAAGTCAAAAGACTGGTCAAAGTTCCATCTTGCCTATCTAGTAGCCCTGTGACTTGTTTCAATCATTTCATCTCTCCAAGTCTCTTTTCTCTTATCTTTTTCTCTTACATTAATTCACATGGTTGTTCTGAAGAAACTCTTCTTGTAAACTCTTCCTATGGTCAATAGTTTAAGGATCTGAGATTTCTTTTATGTGGGTTCTCCTTCTACCAGCAGGGAATTGAACCTCTTTACATTTTAAGACACTACCTTTATGAGTTTATGTGACTAAAAAGTTTATCAAATATTACCGAAAGGTTAGTATTGTGAAGAATAGGGAAATAATGACAATATTCTGAATGTGAAAATATCATGAATGTAATTAGTGTAAATGCAATAAGAAGCAGAACACGCAGGTTCTAGTTTGGATTCTGACTCTTGACTGTGTCATTCCTCCCTCTCTCGAACTTTTCTAATTTTTAAAGGACAGAGTTAGACTAAATGATTTCCAAGGTCTCTCTAAGTCTATTATTCTTTGATTCAATAGCAAAACATCATCACAGTGTGTAGGGATAGTGTAATATCTGGCATGGCATACTTTGAATATCTGAAATCATAAATGAAATTGACAAATTGAGAAAGTTATCTGTGTGGACGTTAAACAAACATATAAATGGATAATTGTGGCTCCTCCAGTATGGATCTACTCTACATACAATATATCCCAATCCAGCTGCCTTTCCTGTCTTTTTGTGCCATAATTGTGATTTAGAGATCAACTATAATGGTCATTCACCATATAATGGTCACACCATTGAAGTCAATGGTAAAAATAATTTCTATATTCTCAAAATCATTATACATCTTTCCCATTGAAAATATTATTGTCCTCCTTCCACCTGTGTCTTTAAATATCTTTTACATGACTTTGTTTAGTTAGATCTATTGCCACCATTGCCGAGTTTTTTAAGTTACTTTTACCCTCCACTGTTTCTGTCTACTTTATGAAATAATGCTCCTCATAATAATTAGCATCCTTCACAAGATTTTATGAGCACATTTCTTGACTTCAGGCAATAGACCTGATGGGGCTTTTGGCTGCCATTTTTCTCCACTTAGAAGGAAAGCCACCCATGATAATCAAGACATTTTATGAGTTCTTTTGGCCTTCCTGTTGAAGCAATAGATTTGTATCGGTTTAACTTCTGCATAAATTATTGTAATCACTATTAAAGTAATCTCTGATATCTGCTTCCAATTTCTCATCTCTGAGAATTGTCTTTAAAAAAATTTTATGTCTAAGTTGTATACAAAGTACTTGAAAAAGCAAAGATGTCATAAAAAATCTTGGACCTTGGACCAAAAAAAAAAAAAGCCAACTGAGAAGACATCAACAACCACTAACTTCTATGCCTACTTTCCTACCCATACAAAATCCTTATGCAAGTCATATACACAAATAAAAAATATCCTTATTGAGAATATTAATAGAAAACAAGTAAAATTTTTCTAAGTAATATTCCACAATGAACCATTTCTTTTCCATTTTGCAATTCACTGAAAGGAATAGAGAACTTAAGATTGCATTATGCCTCTTGTTTAATTGTGAGAAAATCTTTGGTTCAGGAAAGTAAAATGACACCTTAAAGACTCTTTTACAATCTATCTCCAATCCAATCAAGTTTTCTAGAAATATTTCTAGAAAACTTGATTTTTAAGCATGGATGGGAGATAGATTGTAAAAGAGTCTTTAAGATGTCATTTTACTACATATATATATATATATATATATATATATATATATATCTGTATGCACATATGTAAGAACAACCTCTAGAAACTTTTCATCTGTATGCATATCTGAGATAGACAAATGGATGAGGTGGGTTCAGAACTGAATAGCAAAAGGAGAGCATGCTGGATTACCTTCAAAAACTGCCAAACTATTTTAGTGACCCCTCAATTCCCATGGAAACAAAGGTCTGTCTATGTAATACTGACATTATACTGGCATACGACAGCAACATATGACACCAAGGAATCATTGAAGAATTAAAAATGCACATTCCACAGAGGACAAAAGAGATATGCGTGGTAGATATGAACAGGCCATAGTATTTAAGCAATGAGCAACTTTATTAATTCTTCATCATAAACTTATTTATTGCTACAGAAACTTACTTGTAATTACAGACTCTCAGAGATCACCAAGACCCTCATTCATTTTACAGCCAGTATAACTGAAACCAGAAGTTCCCCTTCCCCTCCCACCAAAATCAACTTTTAAGCATTGCCCTCTCTCTTTGCCTTTTTAAAAAATTAAGCTGTTAATTCTCTTTTCATATTTTTTGCATAGCTTTCATTGCTTTTCCTAATTTTTTTCTTCACTGCTTTATAAGATTTTTAAAATAGTTTATGCTTTTTTTAAAAAAAGTCACTTTCTTTAGTTCTTCATGGACTTCTTGTTGGACTTGTGTCCAGTTTGCATTTTTCTTGGAGGCATTGCTTATAGATATTTTCAATCATTATCTTGTTTTGAATTTGTGTCTTGAACTCCCTGTCACTATGGTAAGGTTATTTTTTGTTGTTGTTACTCATTTTTCCACTCAGTTTCTTGATTTTGGACTTTATATTAAAGTCGTGTTCTGTTCACATCTGGGGATGGGGAGGATGTTTGGCCTGAGCTTTTGTCTTTTATGTCTTTCTGTTGCCCTCACAACTCAGTGGGAGTCTGTAAGTTTTGAGTGTTTCCAAACTGATGTGATTCAAGAAGAGATCTGCTCTCTGCCCTCCTGGTCTATATTCTGGTTCTTAGCCAGAAGGGCTATTGTATCCTAATAACCATGAACATTCCTCTCTCCTCCATGGATTTGTAATTCAGAATAGAGTAGTGGGCAACAGTGCTACCAGATGGCACCTGTTCCTGCTGCTCGTGCTAGTAGAGGAGTCATCTGGGATCTCTTTCTAACCAGGTGTTCAATCCCCTTACCACCTCTGGGCTTTAGGTCACTCTCTGTTGCTGCCACCACTGCCACAGCATGGTGTTTCCTCCACCATTGTTACTACTTCTGCATGCAGTGCACTCCTGACCAGTCCCCACCCCACACCTGTAGACTTCTCTTTCTGTCTTTGTAAGCTAACCCAATATAACTTTTAGTTGACTTTCCTGCCAAGAATTTAGTTTGATATGTTTTTTAGGTTTTAGAGATGGGAGAGAGGTGTGGTGTTGGGAGAGCTTGGAATAATGCTAGTCTCACTCTGCCATCTTGACTCCACCTCCAATGAGTAACTATAAAAAAAGAATATGGGGGCAGCTAGGTGGCGCAGAGCACCGGCCCTGGAGTCAGGAGGACCTGAGTTCAAATCCGTCCTCAGACACTTAACACACACACAGACAACTAGCTGTGTGACCTTGGGCAAGTCACTTAACCCCAATTGCCCTGCAAAAAAAAAAAGAGAGAGAATATGACCTCCCTCCCCCAAATGCTATCAGTGAAGTGTATCATAGGAAGAGAAGATGAGCTGATCACTTCTGTAGAAGAAGGATGACAGGTAGATGACCAAAGAGTTCCGCTAATACTTTTGCAATATCAGGAGAAAGCAAGAAAGGTCTGTGGTGCGTGGGGTAACTGTCCTGTGGCAAATCTATGGAAGGACATAGAAAGAGCTTTAAATGCTGAGAAGGTAGAGATGGTTTGTTATTGGACCTGCATTATTGGAGGGAATTCCTAAATCAATAAGATAACAAGTCCATTTGAGTATTTTTATCTGAATGGATAATACAGTCTTGATAGCACAGGCAAATTAAGAGTAGATACATCTTAGTGATGGTAGCAAGAGCGAGGGCATAATCTGAATATATTCCATTGAGCATAACCTTAGGACTTCCATATCTAGGGAATAAAGGCCATAAAGAACTTGATAGGTCAGATCATAGTGAGAAATAATCTAATTAACTGGCTGAAGGAAAACTGCAAACAGTTACTCAATAGCTCTTATGCCTGCTAAAAATTTCATATGTTGAATTCTTCATTACAGTCTTTTTAGAGCCGATGAAACTTAGAATTTAAACAATATATAACAAACTCATTTTAATAAAGTCTTTATGTTGGTTCTATTTTTAATATCATCCACTTATCACATGCCATTGTCCAAGGCCAATGCTAGATCCTAAAGGGGCTGCAAAAGATGAAGCTTTGAAAAGGAAAAAAGATATGACTCTTAAGCTCAAGGAGTTTCCAGTCCCATGGGGATGGAGATTTGGGATAAGGAGTAAAATATAAGATGTGTCCACAAATAAATATAGTCTAAAGTACATCATGGAAGAAGGAGGAAATAAACAAAGTATCACAGGAGATTTAAAAAGAGGTCTATCACTTTTGGCTACAAGTAGGTGAGAATCAATGATTCTTTTCTTAAGTTATTTCTGTCATTATGACCCTGTTTTGACCCTATTTGGCAGCTAATTGACCATTCTAACCTACCATAGGGAAGCTAGGTGGAGCAGTGGATAGAGCACCAGGCATGGAATCAGGAAGACCTGAGTTCAAATTTTGCCCCAGATACTTGCTGGCTGTGTGACTCTGGGCAAGTCATTTACCCCTGTTTCCCTCAGTTGCTTATCTGTAAAATAAGCAGAAGAAGAAAATGGCAAACCATTCTAGCATCTTTGCCAAGAAAATCCTAAGTAGGGTCTTGAAGAGTTGGACACAACTGAAAAAATGACAGAACAACAGTAACAACACAACCTATCATAGTCTTAAAAATTTCTGTCTTTGGTCTGTCTGGCGTTAGTATGATTAACTGTGACAAATTAATAGGACATTTAAAAAACCAGGAAATAAGGAACAAGGATACAACCTTCACAATCAAACAACATGTTTGCTCTGGAAGTTCAGGGCAAGGATTTGAACTCAAGACCCTACAGATAAAGAGGCAATAAAATAATCTGTACCAATACCCTCCCCCAGGCTGCTACATCTTGTGCTCTGCCCATGAGTCAGCAGATTACAGAAGCAGACATTAAAATAATCTAGCTGACTTCATCCTTCCTGAATTAGTTTCCTACAGACTGGCATTTGCCACCCCTCATACTTGTTATTTTAGTGATTGTCACTAAATAGTATTATTCAATTCTCTAAGAACATAGAGGTACCAAATATGTAGAATTAATGTGCTCCCATTTAACTTTCCCTGTATACCACGTGCCTAGAAGTGTTCTAGGGCAAGACTAACCCGAGGGACCTTTTTGAGTTCCTGCAGTTCTAAATCAATGTTTTAATTAATTAATTATTTGTAATATCACTATCTACTCTTCAGTTCTCTCTGTCTCTTTTATAACATGAAAGTAAGACATTGGGGCATCCAGGTGGCACAGTGAGTAAGAACGCCAGCCCTGGAGTCAGGAGACCCGGGATCTGTTTTGGACTCAGACACTTAACACCCACACAAGATAACTGGCCGTGTAACCTTGAGCAAGTCACTTAACCCCAAATGCTTAAAAAAAAAAAGTAAGACATCATTGACACAAATGCTTTATTTGATATTTTTTTGGGGGGAAAGTATAGAAAACATGTGTGATAGAAAGCCAGTTGGACTCCAATTCAAGAAGGATATAAATTCATATCTCAGTTTTGACACTATGCTACCCGATGTCAAAACAGAGATATAGATTTATATACACTTCTTGGAACCTCAGTTTCCTAATGTGTAAAATTAGGGAAATCATATTTGCCCTATCCACTTTACCAGGGTTGTTGTAAGGGTCTGATTCCATCAATGGTGGGGAATGCTTTCATTGATGCAAATTGCTTTCTCTTAATGTGTTAGTAAAATTTATAATTCAGTCAATAAACATTTATTAAACACATACTATGTGTGAGTCACTATTCTAAGTACTGATGATTACAAAGAAAGAAACCCTCACTCTCCAAAAAAAAGCCTTAAAAACCAGTCCCTCTTCTCAAGGAGCTCCAAGTCTCAGGAGAAAGGCAACATACAAATATCTATAAGCAAACAGGATGTATACAAGGTAAATTTTAGATAATATCAGAGGGAAGTTATTAAGATTAAGGAGAACTGGGAGAGGTTTCCTTAGCCAAGACTTGAAGGAAGCCAGGCAATCCAGGAAGCAGAGATAATGAGAGAAAGAATTCTAGGCCAGTGATCATGTGGGAGACATCCTGGTTATGAACTTCTACTCTATCTTGGTTTGTCCTCAGGCTATAGAGAGAAGGAGGCTATATGTCACTGGGCACTCACTCAAAGCTTTTCCTGTCTGGTAGATACTTTCCGAGCTCATGGTCAGGTGACACAACCTTTGAGGACCTAGTATAATGTCATTCTGCCTCTCGCTACCTTACAAACCTAAACCCTGTTCTTCATCCACATGGCAACCTCTAATCTCTCAGCCCCTCAGTTATTTTCCAAGCCTCATCCCTGTACTATATTATTCTCCCTTCCCCATCTTGACCCCTTGATGAAACAGTTCAACTCTACACAACCCTCTTCCCTTGGTTCCCTGACCTCTCTATTCTATTGCTGATGTTTTCCTGTAAAACTTTCATCTTGGATCACCTGACCATCCACTGCTTTTCACTCCTACTCTCATATGTGTTACCGAATAAAGCAGCTAGAGAAAAACCGTGAAGGCATGCTGATTAGGTCTACTACACATTTATTACATCAGCTCAACTGGGTCCTCACTGCTGCAACGCAATCCCTTTATCCTTCTCTTATTAAATCACTACCCCACACACTACAGTAGTTTTTCCAAACCTTTGCATCCCTCTTCAAACCTCATATGGTTCTGTCTACCCTATTCATTTTTTCAGCTTAAAACTTTACCTCATATTTTACTGGGTCATTTGCCAAGTGATACCTCTTATCCCTTCCTCATCTCATATCACCCAGATGTCTCCTTCCATTGTCGCTTCCTTCACTCCATCTCACATGAAGAGGTGGCCCTTCATCTTACTGAGACAAGCCCCTTAACATAGGCAAGTGATGCTATCACTTCCCTTCTCCAGCAAACTGCTCCCTCTCTCCTTCCTACTCTCTCACTTCTCTTCCTGTCTACTGGCTGCTTCCCTGCTGCCTACAAATATGTCCCTGTCTCCTTCATTCTCAAAATGACTTCTCTTAATCCATCTGTTTCTACTAGCTGCTGTGCCATATTTTTCCTGCCTTTTATGGTGCAACTCTTTGAGAAAGCCATCTACAATAAATGCTTCCTTTTCTTTTCCTCTCATTGTCTTCTTAAGTCTCTATAGTCTGGCTTCTGACCTTATCATTCAACTAACACTGCTCTCTCCAGAGTTACTAACAGTCTCTTAATTACCAACCTAATGGCCTTTTCTTCAGTGCTTATCCTTCTTGACTTCTTTTTTGCCTTTGACACTTGATTACTCTTTTCTTGAAACTCTTCTCTCTAGGTTTTCATGACACTACTTTTTCCTGGTTCTCCTGCTTTATCTGATGGCTCCCCAGCCTTTTTGCTAACTCTTCATCCAGGTCACATCTGCTACCTGTGAGTGGCACACAGGGTTCTGACCTAGGCCCTTTTTCCCACCCTCTGTTATTTCACTGGATGATCTCATTAGCTTTCATGAATTCAATGATTATCTCCATGTTAATGCTTCTCAAATCTACTTCTCCAGTCCAGCATCTCTGCTGACCTCCCATCAGTCTCCCGTCTCCAGTTGCCTATTTGACATCTCAAAGTGGATATCTGTAATGGCAAGCAAAGAAGTACTTAGTGCCTTGTTTCAGCTATTTAACTATTTAGCACCTTGTTTCAGTTCAAGTTTCTTTTAAGCCTTGCTCATGATTCTATCAAGTTTTTGTTAAGAAACAGAACTTGTGAACCCCACAGTGGGAGGAACTTGCTGATGCAACAGGAAGGGGTAGAACAGGGAGGAGCAAATGACCACATATAAGGAGAAGCCCAAGCCGGGAAAGAGCAGAATTGAGAAGGGGAACTTTGTGGTGGCCAGGCACTCTATTCGTCTGTTCTGTCTGTATTGACTTTTGTTTGTGATACTTTCTACAGAAGCCCTAGGACCTTGCTGGAAGCCCTGAAAGAGGATTTTCTTGTTGTCTGTTTATAGAAGTCCTGGAACAGGGTTTCAGAGGTCCTGGGACTGTACTGATGATGTGTGTTGAGTTCTCAGACTTTGTTGGTGAGTCTGTGTTGATTTAACAGGCAGATAGGGAATTGATGATGGGGCCAGCAATGTGTATAAATGTTATGGTGGCTCTGTTAAGCTTTGTCTTCCCAGAAACAGAAACTATGAAGGACTTGAGGTGGACTGGATACTGTGAGCGTTAATATGGAACTGGACAAAGAACTGGATGAGGAGCTGAGAGCTGCCTACCAGGTGACAATTGGGTAGATTTAGGCAGGAGTTGGACCCATGGAAGAGGAACCATGGAATTTGGGAGCCAGCCTCAAGTCAAGATGAAAAGACCTCTCCTTGGGTACTTAGTGTTGACTGAGAAGATCATGATTTACTGTGGCCTAGGGATGGGAGAACTTTGTACTCCAGAGATTAAGACAATGTGACCTAGGGGTTGAGAACTTTGAACTTTGTACTTTAGGTCCCTTAAGAAGGCTTGCTCCTTAAGGATGATTGAGTTAAGGGTTTACTGAATGATATCTTTTGTTTAAAACTATGTGGCCACTTTGGTGAAAACTATGTGGCCACTTTAGTGATAAATTGTTATGCTATAACATTGTGAATGCTGTACTTTGGTTTCTGTAAATGTTTTGCTTTAATTTACTGCTGAATAAATAAAGAGTTCACTATACTATGTGATCAGAACCTTAGAGCTATCCACAGAAGCAGTCATCTGGAAAGCTGCTCATGCTTGGCTTTACAATATCATATAAACATGTTAAACTCAACATACCCAAAACTAAGCTCATTATCTTTTCTTCCAAATTCTCCTTTCTTCCTAGCTCCCCTATCACTGTTGAGTGTACCATTATCATTCCAGTCACTGAGGCTTATAGTCTAGGTGTCATCCTTAACTTTTGACTAGTAGCTAGGTGGCTTAGGGTAGCTAGGTGGCACAGTGGATAGAGCACTGGGCTTGAAATCAGAAAGATGAGTCTTTCTGAGTTCAAATCTGGCCTTGGACACATACTATCTGTGTGACTGTAGGTAAGTCATTTAACCCTGTTTGCCTCAGTTCCTTATCTGTAAAATGAACTGAAGAAGGATGGTAAACCATTCCAGTAACTTTATCAAGAAAATCCTAGGGGCGGCTAGGTGGCGGGGTGAGTAAGAGCGCCGGCCCTGGAGTCGGGAGGACCTGGGATCAGTTCCGGCCTCAGATACTTAACACCCACACAAAAAAACTGGCCATGTAACCTTGAGCAAGTTACTTAACCCCAATTGGTTAATAAAAAAAAGAAGAAAACCCTAAAATGGGGTCATGAAGAGTCAGACACAACTGAAAAAACCAACAACATCAACATCTCTTACCCTCCATATCCAATCTGTTATCAAGGCTTTTTGATTTTCCCTTTGTAACATCTCTTATACATGCCACTTTCTCTCCTCTAATGCTGCCACACCCTGGTTCAGTCCCTTATCACCTCTTATCTGGACAATTAGAATAGCCGGTTAGTTGGTCTCCCAGTCATCTATCTCTCACTATTCTAATTCATCCTCTGTACAGCTATAAAAATCATTTTCTTGAAACACGCTTTTGACCATATCACACATCCCCTCCCCCAATATACTCCAATGGCTTCCTATCACCTCTAGGATCAAATATAAAATCTTCTATTTGGCTTATGAAGCCCTTCATAATCTGCTCTCCATCCTTTACGGTCTTCTTTCATCTTTCTCCCTCCTCCTCATGCATTCTCCCTCCCTCATCTCATCCAATGACACTGGCCTCCTTGGTCTTTGAACAAGAAACTCCACCTCCTGTTTCCAGGCATTTTCACTTGCTGTCCTCCATGCCTGGAATTCTTTCCCTCCTCATCTCTATCTCCTGGATTCCTTGGCTTGAGTCCTTAAGTCCCAGCTAAAATCCCAACATTTAGGAAAGAAGTCTTTCCTGATATCCCTTAATTCTGGTGCTTTCTCTCTGTTGATTATTTCTAATATGTCCTATATATATATATATATCATGTCTGTACAGAGTCCTTTGAATGTTGTCTCCCCCATTAAACTTTGAACTCCTTGAGAGCAGGGACTGTCTGTTGTTTTTTTTTTTGGTTTTATTTTGTTTTGTTTCCCCAGCACTTAGCATAGTACCTAGCACATAAAAGGTACATAATAAATATTTATTGACTGACTAAATGATTAACCTTCATGACAAGATACGGCATTAGAAGAAGATGTCACTAAGAATTATATAAGAAATTATTTGGAAGTCCTATATACATGTAAGTTTATTAAAATTATTTTCAGGGATTGGGAAAGGGAATTTCTTTTAAAGCTTTAAAATCCTTTTTGAGTAGGTCTAGATGAAACCATTTTGTCCAATTTTTGGAGAATAAAAAATATTTTTCTTGCCTCAAAGTTTCATTTGGCTTCACCAAAATCATTCATTTTATTTTATTTTTTAGAAACTTGTCCAACTCTAATTCTGAAGGCAATTGGCATTGGGTTCTGATGGTTGCTCTGGCTGCCATCCAGAAACTGGCTCAGCAGGGCGTTAAGGTAAAGGCAAGGTCAAGGAAAGGCTGTGTCAAGTTGCTATAAGTTGCATATACAGGTCAGGCAAAAAAAGTTCAGGAATGAAGCCATCTGGAATCCAGGCTGTAAAGGTTATGCCAAACCAAAGGCAGCATTTTGAGATGAATTAAAATAAGGGTTAGCCAAGGTAATCAATGTATGCAGAACTGCAGAGCCAATTGTATTCCACATTGATGAGGAATAATGAGTAGGCTCATTTTGAAATAGGAGAAATATTTCCAAATGCTTGCTTCTCTATTGAGGCACCCCTTCCCTAAGGTCATCCTCCCTGGGTTCTTAGGCATGTCTAATTTCCTGGTGGAAGGCCATTATTATGTGTCTATATTAAGATGCTTAAAAGATTTTCCTGCTTGATAATGCCTAGTGATTCGGTCAACCAAGTTAATTCAACTGAATTCAGAAAAAATTATTATTTACTGAATCAACAAATGTTTACAAAGTATGTATTTAAGGGGTCAGCTTGCATGCTATAGAGAAAATCTTGATTTGGGATCAAAAGATCCGAATTTGAATTCTGTCCCTGTTTTTTATTAGCCATTTGACCAGAGACAAGTCATTTCCTCACTCTGGGTCTCCCATTTGTTTGTAAGGTAAGGGGGTTGGATCTATAACCAGCGGTATGCCGCATGTGTTGTCTTTCACTAAAAGGGAGGGTCTATATCAAAATGGAAGATTAAGTTTACAAAAAGGAGACACTGAAAGACTGACCATAATTTCTTGACAATGCAGTAGAAATACAAATATATAACATACTTAATGCTTGATTTTTTTTTATTTCTTAAAAATTTGTTTTATAAGCGACTGGGGTTAAGTGACTTGCTTAGGGTCACATAGCTAGTAAATGTCAGAGGCTAGATTTAAACTCAAGTCCTTCTGCATTTTCCCCTGGACATCAAGTCTAAATTTGCCTTATAGTTATTTCTCCTCATTATTCCTGGTTGTGGTTGTTGTTTGCCCTTTATTCTTGAAGAGGACCGTGATGTCCAGAAGGTGATGCCATGATTTTCAAATAAATGTTATTTAAGTGAGTGAAGACTGTACAAAGTCACCAGCCTCACTTTTTCCTCCAGAGCCTTCTCTGGGTCCAATGGAAAGATATAGATGAAGACTGGAGATGGCCCTGGATGTGGATGCAGTGGGGAAACCTTGGCCTTTTTGAGCTAAGGTCTTTACCAGGTCTTAGTTTGACTGAGGCAATACCCATTCAGTGATTAAGTGAAAAAAGTGGGCAATACCCATTCAGTGATTAAGGTTAGGTAAGAAGTGAGGCAAAAAAATGACCTCTTTTACCTATTAAAAAAAAATTAATCTGGGAGGGGAAGACCCTCAGGGTTTCTTTCTATTTACATTCACACTGAGCCTTCTGGGCCCAAACAATGACCACGTAAAGCTTGGTCTGGGAGCTGCTGGTCAAATCAACAAGAGCTAGAGTAATTTGGGTTTAAGGCAAAGTCTTTAAAAAATAAATATAGTCCATAAACACCAAAATATTTTGTGAGGTTTCAGCAATCAAAATTTGTATTCCTTTGGGCAGAGCACCCACATGTAAGGGAAGGAGGGAGAGAAAGGGGGAGGCAAAGAAGGAAGGGAACTGCATTGCCCAATTGGAGTTGGCCAGTTGTATCCCCAGTGGGATAGCTACTACTCTCAGGTTGCAGATTGTTGAGATATGGGGAGGTGATGTCATGACTTGCAATGAGTTGGATTTCAGTGAAGGAGAGCTGTACAAAGTCACCAGCCCCCCCCCCCCCCATTACTCCTGGTTCTTTCCATCTTGAGCAAAATAGAGCAAATTGCACTCCTCTTCCACCTGCTAATTGAATACTTCAAAACAATTATCATATTCGGACCTGTCTTCCCCACCCCCACCCTCCATGCTAAATCTCCCCAAGTCTTTGTGCCATTCATCATATAATGTGAACTCAAGGTCATTTACCATCCTTGTTGTCCTCCTCTGGACACTCTCCAGCTTATTGATTTCCTTCTTAAACTGTGGCACCCAGAAATAAGCACAAGACCAGATGAGGTCTGACCAGGGGAAAAATGCAGTGGGACTCTCACATCTCTATTCCAGGAAGCCATGTAGCACATAACAAAGTCCCAAATCACAATAGCTTTTTGGACTATGACTTCATGTTGAACTTGCAGTTCATTAAAACCTCTGGATGTTTTACAAAACAACTGATGCCTCCCTCATCTAGAATTTTTGAAGTTAATTTTTGTACCCAAATGAAAAACTTTCTACTTATCCCTATGGAATTTCACCTTATTAAGTTTAGCCTGATGCTCTAGAGTATTTACTATCCCTCCTAACCTGATGCCCTCAGCAAATTTGATGAGCATGTTGTTTATGCCTTTAGTCATTGCTTAAAATATCAGCATCAATGTCAATTATCATATCTTGCCATTATTTGGTTCCTCTAACTATCCTAACAGAAGTACCTGTTCAATGAGATTATAGTCACCACTTGGCAGCTTGCTGTAACCCAGGGGCATCTGCCCTGCGTAGAGGAAGGTAATATATCTGTGCTCTTTTCGTCTTCCAAGTCATATATTCCTTTAATTCACTGTCTGATACTGACAAAATCAGGATTAAGTGACTGTGATAGAACTCTATATGACAATAATGACAATTGTTCGTTGGTTTGTATTTTGGCTAAGACGGCTAAAAGCATTGCTCAGAGGTTCTGCCTTACGAGGACTAAGGAGCAATAAATCTTACTTAATATGAAGAATTTTTCATTAAAGAGGCTAGGAAAAATGCTATGCCAGGCTAAAGTGTGGGACATTGAAGGAGAAATGACATATTAAATTGAAATGCTGCCTCTTTTAATCAAATGAAGGAAAAGAATGAAGATATGAATAGAAGCAACCTGTCCAGAATGAGGGGAGTTATAATCTTGCTGTCCTTTACCCTACTCAGTTAAGAGACAACAGATGCTTAATTAAGTACTTATTACATGCCAGGCATCGTACTAAGTGCTGAGAATACAAATACAAGCAGAAAGAAAAATGGTCCCTGGTCACCAGGTGCTTACATTCTACTAGGGGAAGACAACACTTTAAAAGAGAGGTGAAAAACGGTAGGGTTCCCAAGATAACCTGAAGTGGCTAGAGCGGGAGGACGGTGTCCTCTGGTAGAGGAAGATGAGAGCAGAGTCTGCAGAGGAATTAGATGTGGCTTGGCTGGGGGCTTTCCATGAATGGAGGCTCTGGGAGGAGCCACCCAAACTGAGGGAGATTCCTCAGGGATGGAAGGTGCTTCCAATGTGCTGAATTCCATGCTGGAGTGAACTTCCAGGACGTAGAGATGTCTAGGCATGGTAGAGAATACACAAAGTGCAGCATTGGTCAGAAAACATCTGAAATAATGTGTGTAGTTCTATGTGCCATATTTTAGGAAGAATATTTAAAAGACAGAGCACATTCAGAGGACACCAATCAGGATAGTGAGGGGCTTAAGGCCTTAACATATTAGGAGGGCTTGAAGAAACTAAGGCTGTTTATTCTAGAGAAGAGAAAATTTGGTGGGGGATGGGGGACAGACATGGTCTCTGTTTTTGAGTATTTTTTGCAGGCTATCCTTTGGAAGGGGAATTCTCTGCTTGGTGTCAGAGTGCAGAACTAACTGCAATGGGTGGAAGTTACAGGAAATCAGACTCGGGTTTGTTATAAGGAAATATCTTAAAAAGTGGGTCTGTAATAGAGTCAAATTGGTTAACTTTGGACATGATGAGTTCATTATCACTGGAGGTCTTTAATTGGGATCACTTTGGTGTGAGATGGGATGAAGTAATTTTTTGCTCAGGTATAACTTAGACAAAATGACTTCTGAGGTCCCTTTCAATTCTGAGGTCCAATGATGTTAAATTTAAACCAATTTACAGAAGAAAGCAAGGATAGGGGGGCTGAGGCCACCAGTGGCTCAAGGGGAAAATGTCTACCTTGAATAAGCCACTCAGGGCTATTCAGACTGTCAGGACATATTCTCCGAGGCTACCCCTAGTTATATGTTTCAATTGATACAAGCCCCCAAATCACCAACTGGCACTACCTGGGCTTGTATTTGCAGGGAATAAAACAGAAATAGGGGTTGAGAATCTGCAGAAGAGGAACAATCATTCCTGAGTCCCTTAATATCTGACAACCATTGTACCACTATGAGGTGGAGGAGGCCAGTAGCTCCAATTCATGAGGGTCCCCTGACCGTTGGTGGTATCTAGGAAACATGCATTAGCATTCTGCTACAAGAAGAGGACCTGGTTGTGTAAGTCCAAAGCCCTATTGCCCATGTTCAGTCAGAGACTTAGAGGACAAAGTCCTCTCATTTATCAGGTGAGAAAACTGAGGTTCAAAGAAATTCATGAATTTCCAAGGCCACAATGCGGGGCTGTGTCAGAGCAGGGACTGAAACCATGGTTTCCTGGGTCCCAATTTATCAATAACCTTCCTAAGACAGAGATCTGAACACCTATAGGATAAAATAAAGTCCTTAGCCTGGTATCCGTGGGTCTACCACAAAAGTAGGCTCCAGCCTACCTTTCTACCTCCGTATTTTATTTTATTTTATTTTTTCTAAAGTACAGCCAGACTGTATTGGTTGCTCTTCTTCGATCATATCTTATTCCTTGCACTCCCATGTATTTTCAAAGGCATTTACTCATGTGTGGAATACACTTTCTCCTTATATCAGATGATCAGGTCCCAGCTCTTTCATGAAGCCTTCACGGACCCTCCAACTGAGAATAACTCCCTCCCTTCAAATTTCCCCAGAACACCTTTCATGAAGGCAGGAAGTGCTAAATGATGGCTTGTTGAATTGAAATAGCTGCATAATGTTCTAATATTAATACATCCATATACATTCTAGGTCCTGGGAATATCAACCACAAACATCTCTCAAAGCCTATTCCCCCACCTTAGAACCCTATCACAGAAGCCCTTATAAGACATGTTGAACATCTGTGAGCTTTTATTCCACCTCAACAAAGCCTACAATGTTCATAGTAAACAAATTTCACCTTTACAAATGTTCTTGGGTGGAATGTGAGTTCTTGGATATGTGTGCACACGCAGAGTACATGGCATGATTTTCCCAGCTTCCATGCACGCCTGAGTGCAGACCATTAAAACTTTACATAGAACATGGTATAGTAAAAAGAACATAAATGCAAATCTAAGAAGAACTGAGCCTTCTTCAGGTGTTGACTCTTGCATACTTTAATTGAGTCACTTTTGGTAAACCATGTAACCTCTCTGAGTTTCAGTTTTATCAATAGAACAGGGATAATAATTCTTGCAATACCTACCTCAAAGGGCTTTTGTAAGGGAAAAATGACTTTGAAACTATAGAAATGTATGATCTCCATAAAAACCATTTCACATACACTAAATGTGCCTGGAAATATCTTATACCCTAGAGAGAGCTTCAGAGATCATACAGTTCAACTAGTTCTTTATTTTTCTTTTCTTATGTGAGGAAACAGAGATCCAGAAGAGGAAATGACTTTCCCATGGTCATACACCTGGAATGTCAGTTCTAACATTTTCCTCACCAGCAATAACATACAAAGCAACTCAGATGCATACTTAAGAAAGAATTTAAGATGCCTAGAGACATACCCCAACATATCTTGAGACCTTTGAATGATTGAGAACAAAAAGAAGTAAATGTATTTTAAGTTCCATACACAACTTCCTCTAGTCATAGACCAAGTTAGGAGAGCAGAGTATTCCCAACTGGTGTTTTATGATTACAAGTCCCTGTGGAGATCTGAGAAGGCCTAAGAAAGAAAGTTTCTAGCTTTAACAGGAAGTTCTTAAGCACGAGCAGAAACTGTTTCTAAAGAAAGAGAGAGGAAGCCAGGCAACCTCTCTACCTCCTCCAAACTCCTCAAGCAGACTAATATAATTAATATATTATTATGTTAATATTTAATATAATATAATTTCATATAAAAATATACTCTAAGAAAAAAAAATCACATAACTGACCCTCCCTACCGCAGCCACACTAGATTACAATCCAGTGCTTCAAAAAAAACAGTAACAGAAAATTATAACAATGATTCTCCCTAAGGAAAATGCTGATTCACTTCTGGAAGCTCTGAGATCGCTTCCAAACCCTCCTTAAGAACTCCTGGCTAGAGGTGGGTGGAGTACGAAATGGTTCCAACTACTCTTACCTTAGTCAAAATATCAGTGTTGAGGCACGACTGAGATTCACAAGGCTAACAGTTCCCGATCAAGCCTTTCTATGCAGTGCTTTCATAGCATCATCTGTCCTTGGCAGAGTAGTTGACATTCTCAGGTCTGAATGATCGGAAGATAAATCTGATTTCCAGAAGACTCTCCAAATATCCCTTCTTATAATGTAAATTTGTGATGTGACCATTGTCTATATAGATTTTTAAAGCAGAGGTTTGTAACTTCAGGTCCATGAAATTGAGATAAAAAAGATAACTATTTCAATTGATTTTCTTTATAGTCCTTTGTATTTTATTTTATGCATTTACAAACATTTTGAGAAGAGGTTCATAGGTATCACCACCAGAATTTCAAAGGGGGTATGTGACAAAAAAATATTAAAAGCCCCTGTTTAAAGAGATTTCTTATTATATAGGAAAGAACACTGGGGTTGTGATCAGGAAGTCTAAGTCTGATTCTTGGTTCTATCAAGTTCTGATCCTGGGAAACTTATTTCACCCCTTGAGCCTCAGTTTTTCTGTCTGTAAAATGTGGACAGTAATTCTTACACTACCTAATTTAAGAGAGATGCTGTTAGGCAGTCATTTTGCAAACTTTAATTTGATATAGAAATGGGAGTTGTAATTTTTTAATCTCTCATAAGTGTTTTTCAGTAGCTATATATCCCAACAAATATGCAATATTACAATGTCAATTATACCCTGGGTTCTAAATTTTCTCCGCCTCTTTCTCCTCCCCCACAAGACAAAATGCAATCTGATATAGGCTCTATGTGCACATTCATATGACACATACAGTCATGTTGTAAAGAGGAATCAGAACCAAGAGGAGGAACCATAATAAAAAAGAAACAAAACACAAAAGGGAAAGAGCAAATCATCTGCTTCGATCTGCATTCAGGCTCCGTTGTTCTTTTTTTGGACGTGGATAGCCTTTTTCGCCATGAGTCTTTTGGTGTTGTCTTAGACCCTTGCATTGCTGAGAAGAACTAAAAGTCTATCAAAGTTAGTCATCGCACAATGTTGCTGTAACTATGTACAGTGTTCTCCTGTTCCCCTCATTCAACATCAGTTCACATAAGTCTTTTCAGGTTTTTCTGAATTTTGCCTGCTCATCATTTCTTATAGCACAATAGTATTACATTATATTCATATACCATAGCTTGTTCAACCCTTTCACAATTGATGGGCATTCCCTCAGTGTCTGATTCTTGGCCACCACAAAAAGAGCTGCTATAAATATTTTTGTATGTATGGATCCTTTTCCCATTTTTCTGAGAGAGATGAATTTTTTAAAAAGTATCCCAGAAAGAACCAATCAAGAGCTGTGGTCGGTCAAGAGATAGCATTTGAGCTCAGCTGTCAAAGGCAGGTAGGAATTTTGCAAGAGAAGAGAGAGAGGGCAGGCATTCTAGGCACAGGTAACAGCAGTATGAGCAAAAGTCTAGAAGAGAGGAGGTGAAGAATATCATCACAGGAAATAGAATAATAATAATTACAACTCACATTTCCAAAAAGGTACTTTCCTCAAAAAAAATTTTTTTTAAATCCTTTGAGTACAAATGTTATTCCCATTTTGCAAATTAAGTAACTAAATTTTAGGGAAATAAAGTCACTCGGAATCATGACGTTTGGAACTGAAAGATCCTCTGGTCCTCATTTTATGCATGAGGAAATTGAGGTCTGTGGAAGTTAAGTGATTTCCCCAAAGTCACACAGGTAGTGAATGACAGATCTTAGATTCAAATATAGGTGCTCTAATCCCAGTTCCATGGTTCTTTCCACTAGACTGGAATTGTCTATAATATTTGAATCTCAGTCACCCAACTCCAAAGACAGGAAAGTAATAATTTAAACTATCTTATATTTGTATAGCACTTTGGAATTTCAAAGCACTCACATGTCTATGATCTCATCTGAATATCACAACGCTCTTGGAAGGATTTCAGGGTAGAATGTTTTTATTACCTTTTTCTATATGAGGAAATTGAATCTAAAGATGTTAAACAAGTCACACAGATATTAGATGGTGGAGACAGGCCTTGAACCCATCTCTATCCACTCTTAGGGCCCAGAGTTTTGTTTTTCCAGTACAGCAGTCTTTCTCTCAGAAAATAAATGAAGAAGCCACCTTCATCTTTGATTTCCATGATTCGTACTTCAGAAAAGATCCAAAATCAATGTCATTATGTTTCCAGCTCAAACAATATACAGGATCCATTATGGACCTCAGAGAGAAACAAATATATGGGAAGCACTGAGGAATTCGGGGTTATCCATTTTTTAAAAATGTATTCCATAAAGAACAAGTAAAGGGCTATGGGTAGCTATGCATTTTTCAACAAAATATATAAATAACTCCAACCCAAGGTTCTACGGTTATATAAACTAGAGTTGTCACACACACACTCACCTACACACACACACACACACACACACACACGCACATACACACATCAGAGGAAGCCCATTTTTGCCTACTTTCCTAAAATCTAAAGGGATATTTTCAGCACTACATGGATCACTGCATGGTAAGGGTAGGCATGTTGCAAAATGTCAAGGATTATTTACGCTTGAGTAGTGATGGAAAAGACCCAATCTAGAATATATGGTTATTCATAACAGGGGTTAGATTTGTACTAGTTGGACTCAGAGCAGAATATGACCAGCGGTTAGAACTTTTGTAGGGAGAGAATTCAGACTGAAGCAAGGAAAGCATTTTCTTATAATTAGAGTGGTCACAAAATTGATATACCTGCCAAAAAAAGAGTTATTAAATTATGCACATACCCTTTGACCTAATAGTACAACTACTAGGTCTCTACCTCCCAAAGATATCAAAGAAAGCAGAAAAGGACCCATATGTGCAAAGTTTTGATGACAGCTCTTTCTGCAGTGGCAAAGAACTGGAAACTTAGGGTATGCCCACCAGGACGGGAATGGCTCATCAGTTTTGGTACATGAATGCGATAGAATAGGTTCTATAAGTAATGATGGAGATTTTTTCAGAGAAACTTGTAAAGACTTGTATAAACTGATGCAGAGTAAATAGAATAAAACCAGGAAGACTCACAATGAAACAAGTTACCCACATTCTGACAGAGAAGTGATTGAATAGCATACAGATTGAAACATATTTTTGGATTTGACTAATTCAGGATTTTTTTTTTACTATAAGCGTTTGTAACAGGATTTTTGTTTTTCTTTCTTTTTCTTTTGAGGGGTGGGGAGTTGAGAGAGAGAGAAAAGTTCTTGTTCATTTTTTTTCAAGTGCTTTGTTAACTTCTGATTTACATCATTCATTTCTGCCAGATTTTGAATTACAAATTTTCTCCCTGTTTTTCCCCTACCCACCACCCCAAAATAGCAGTCGCACAGGATATCCCCTCCTTCCAATCTGCTCTCTCCCATATCTTTTCCCACACCCCCTTCAACTTTTCCAGTAGGGCATGGTAGATCTCTATGCCCCAGTGCCTGTATATCTTATTTCCCAATTACATGTAAAATAGTATTAATAATAGTACATATATATATATATATTTTTAAACATTTGATTTTAAAACTTTGAATTCCAGATTCATTCCCTTCCCTCCCTGCCACCCACCCCCACTGGGGAGACAAGCAGTTCAGTATAGGTTGTACATGTGTGGCTAATGCAAAACAATAACATAATAGATATACTGTAAAAGACTGACTATATTTCCCTCCCTCCTAGCCCAGCCCCCTTGTTCTATTCTCTACTTTGATCCTGTCCCTTTTCAAAAGTGGGTGCTTCCAACTTCCCTCCCCTGTAGCCTGTTCTCCCTTCCATCATTCCCATTCTCATCCCCTTTCTCCCTACTCTCCTCTAGGGTGAGATACCCTATTTAGTGTGTATGTCATTCCCTCCCTCAGCCAAATTCAATGAGAATAAGGTTGACCCATTCCCTTTTGCCTTCCTATTCTTCCCCTCCCTTGTAACCATTTTCCCTTGCCTCTTTTATATGAGATAGTTTACCCCATTCTGTCTCTCCCCATCTCCTCTCATTATATTCCTCTCTCACCTCTTAATTTCACCTTTTAAGTATCATCCCTTCCTGTTAAATTGGTCCCATGCCCTCTCTCTATGTATACCTGTAAACATATATACACACATTCACATATGTATTCATATGCCTGCATACCCTCATATAAAGACATATATATATATATATAATATATATTTCTAATCCCTTCAACTACTGAGAAAAGTTTCATAAGTTACAATTATTGTTTTTCCATGTAGGAATGTTAATAGTTCAACTTTGGCCAGGTGGCTGTATCAGCAATGCCATATTCACAATGCCTATAGAGATTACAAATAT
>NW_027186372.1:5923747-6001356 GCF_028583685.1 Petaurus breviceps papuanus
AACGCTAGCTTGGCTTCCGCTTCCTCTTGCTCCGCCCCTTCCTGCTATGTCAGCAAGTCCAACGGGGCATGGAAGATCTTTAAATCCCATAACCCTTACATTGGCCAGGTGGCTCAGCAAGCAAGAGCACCGGCCTCAGTGCCGGGACGACCCGGATCAAATCCGGTCCCAGACACTCAGCACCACACCCAGAAACAATAACTGGCCATGCAACCCCGAACAAGCCACTGAACCCCGATTGCTTCAAAAAAAATAGTTCAACTTTGATAAGTTCCTTATGATTTCTTTTCCCTGTTTACCTTCTCAAGCTTCTCTTGCTTCTTGTATCTGAATGTCAAATTTTCTATTCAACTCTGGTTTTTTCATCAAGAATGCTTGAAAGTCCTGTATTCCACTGAATGACCATAATTTCCCCTGAAACATGATACTCAGTTTTTCTAGGGAGGTGACTCTTGGTTTTAATCCCAGCTCCTTTGACCTCCAGAATATCATATTCCAAGCCTTTTGATCCCTCGGTGTTGAAGCTGCCAAATCCTGAGTTATCCTGATTGTGTTTCCACAATATTCAAATTGTTTCTTCCTGGCTGCTTGTAATATTCTCTCCTTGATCTGGGAATTTTGGAACCTGGCTATAATATTCCTAGGAGTTTTCTTTTTGGGATCTTTTTCAGGAGGTGATCGGTGGATTCTTTCAACCTCTGTTTTGCCCTCTAGTTCTAAAACACCTGGGCAAATTTCCTTCAGAATTTCTTGGAAGATGATTTCTAGGTTCTTTCTTTGATCATGGCTTTCAGTCCAATAATTTTTAAATTTTCTCTCCTGGATCTATTTTCCAGGTCAGTGGTTTTTCCCATGAAATATTTAACATTGCCTTCTATTCTTTCATTTGTTTGGATCTGTTTAACAGCATCTTGATTTCTCATAAAGTCATTAGCTGCTATTTGCTTCAATCTAATTTTAAAGGAATAATTCTTCTCATTGAGCTTTTGAGATTCTTTTTCCATTTGGCAACGTCGGCTTTTCAATGCATTCTTCTCCTCGTTGCCTTTTTGAGCCTCTTTTGCCATTTGAATTAGTCTATTTTTTAAGGTGTTATTTTCCTCAGTCAGGCTGTTGACTCTCATTTCATAATTGTCTTGCATCATTCTCATTTCTCTTCCCAATTTTTCCTCCACTTCTCTTATCTTTTTCTTAAGGTCCTCTATGGCCTGTAGCCAGCTCATATTTTTCTTGGAAGCTTTTGGTGCAGGAGTTCTGACTTCACTATCCTCTTCCTGTTCCATGCTTTGCTCCTTTTTGTGCCCAAAGTACAAGTCTAATGTTGGATTATTTTGTTTGCTTTGCTTTCTTTGCCTGGTAATGTTGCCAGTCAGTCACTTGACCCCTGGGCTTTTTGCCACAGTAGGACTTTGCCACCAGACAGGGGAGCTTCATTCCAAACTCTGGGGTTTTCTCAGATGCTGGAGGTATTAGTTGAGTGCCATCTCTGAAGCCTCCATATGCACTGGCAAGCTGGTCACACACCCCAGGAACTCCATCCTAGACCACAATCCAGATCCAAGCAGGTTAAAGGAAGAGCAATTATCCCTCAAAGTCATTGCTTGGTCCCCCTATACTCGGCAGGCCAGGAACTGAAGCTACCATGTGGAGGCAGCTGTTCTGCAGCCCTCAGTAGCTTCTCGCCCTGGGGGCAAAAGCCGACACACTTCCAACTACTGGGTCCCAAAGTCCACACTGCACTGACCTCTCACTTTGTCATTAGCATCTATGTGTTTATAATTCTGGACCACCACAGCTGCTAGTGATCTGGAGTCCCTCCAGTGGTTGGTCAGGCCCGCCTGAGCTAAAACCTATGGCTCATATGGTGCTGGGGTTGGCCCCTTCCTGCTGGCCTGCTGGACTGTCCTCAGTGGGAGGTTAGCTTCTCTGTGTCATTTTGTGGGTTCTGTAGCTCCAAAGTTTGTTCAGAATCCCCTTTTACATGAATTGGAGGTGGTAGGAGCCGGAGCTGCGCGGAGGTACTTTTTCTACTCTGCCATCTTGACTCTGCCCCCTTTGTTCATTTTTTTAAAAACTAATTTTTAAAAAATGGATGGGATTGCCTTGGAAGGAGGCATTTGATGGATCTAGATGAACACTAATCATATTATTGTCAAGGGCACTACCATCCTCTGGTTTCCCCAGGTTCACTATGGAGTGTTATCCTCTAATGCTCTGCTCCTCACTGTCTCTTCCCCCCACCCAAATCCAATTAGTTTCCAACCCTTGTGGTTGCTACCTTGATGACATCTTTCATATATGCCCCCTTCTTTTCTCTGATATTGCCACCACTCTAGCTCAGACCCTTGTCACTTCATGCCTGAACTATTGTAATAGCTTCCTGGTTGGTCCCCCTCCTTCAGGTCTCTCCCTACCCCAATCCATCATCCACTTAGCTATCAAATTAATCTTCCTAAAGAGTAGGTCTGATATGAGACCCCCTACTGCATTCAAGAAACTTCAATGGCTCTCTGTTACCTCCAGGATCAAATCTAAAATCCATTGACTTTTAAAGCCCCCATAACCGTACTACCTTTCCAGTCTTACCTTATTCCCCTCTACATATTCTGGCTTCTTTGCTGTTCCTCAAACATGACATTCCATCTTCCAAATATTCCTATTTTCTGTTTTTTGGTTTTTTTTAGCAAGTTTTATTGATGTGTGTGTTTTTTTTTACTTTACCAACATTTATAGATCAACTTTACCCTTAGAAAGGTTTCTTGTAACAAAGTGACCTCATCTGAAAGTGTATACAAAATTCCATATCCAAAACTCCCACCTCTTTGTTTTTTATTGTTTTTAATGAACAGAAATCTATATTCTGTCTCTCCCATCCCAAATTCAATGGAAAAGAAAAACAAATTCCTCATAACAAATAAAAATCAAGAAAACAAAACTTCTAACTTGAAGTAAACAAAAATATATGTTTAATTTTGTACTCTCAATCTATCACCACTGTATAAGAAGGTGGATAGCATATTTTTTTTTTTATCTTCAATCCTCTGGTCTCACAGCTGATCAATGTATTGATCATAGTTCTTACAGCTTTCAAAGTTGCTTGTCTTGACAGTGTTTACAATACTGTAAATGAAAATATTTCTTCTGCTTCTGCTCATTTAATTCTTCATTAGTTTATAAAAGTCCTCAAAATTGTTCATTTTTATATCATATTAATGATATAATTTAAATTGTTTTTCTGGCTCTGCTTACTTCACTCTGAATCAGTTCACATAAGTCTTTCCATGTCTCTTTCAAATTTCCTTCTTTTTACAGCATAATAGTAGTCTGCACTATTCATGTATCCCAATTCACAAGCCACAACTTATTCAGCCATTCCTCAGTTGATGGGTATCCTTTACTTTCCAGGGCATTTTTTTGCCATCATAAGACTGCTATACATATTTTCATATGTAATATGACCTTTTCCTATTTCTTTGATTTCTTTTGGGTATAGTCCAACATTGACATAGCTTGGTCAAAGAGCAAAAGAGCACATACTGTTCAGAAACTTTTTGTGTGTAATTTCAAATTACTTTCCATAATGGTTTCACATCAGTTGCATGGATTTTCCCTGGCATTTGCTCTTTCCTCAACTCTACCTCCTGGCTTCCTTCAAGTCTTAGCCACAGTCCCCTGTTCAGTAAGAAGCATTTCCCAGTTTTCCTTAAACTTAATGCCTTCCACCTGAAGCTGTCTCCTAGCTATCCTGAATATGTTTTATTTGAACAGAATTGTCTCTCTGTTTCCTCCTTCATTAGACTACAAGTTTCTTGAGAGCAGGGACTGTTTATTGCCTTTCTTAGAATCCCTAGTACTTAGCACAGTGCTTGGCACATAAGAGGTGCTTAATAAATGTTTAGTAATGAATTGAGTTACAGAGGGGATTTTTGCTTAGTCTTGATTGTACTGAGTTCACATGAGCATAGATTTAGAGCTAGAAAGCCCTCCTTGAAGGTCATTTAGTTGAGTTTCTTTATCTTACAGGTGTGGAAACTAAGGCTTAGGGAAGTTATGACCAATGTCGTATAGGTCATCACTTGTACCCAGGATTTGAACCCAGGTCTATGATTCCAGTTTCAGTGAATTTTCTACTGTCTTCCTGCAGAGTACTTTCCAACTCTGATACCATGTGTTTCTGGGATGTATGACTAGAAAAGGAAATGTGTTAGACTTTTTATAAATAGTACAGATAGCTGAGTGCTACCCTAAATTCCAGGAGATATTAAAAAATCCAGAGGAAGGCCTATAATGTGTTGAATGGATCCTTTAAGGAACTCAACACAGACAAGAATTTTACAGGATAAGAAGGTGCAGAGAATTTGTGATCTTTGCTAAGGGAGGAAATATCCATAATGAGAAGATTCAATTCAATTCAACAAACCCATATATTAAGTGCCTACTGTGTGCATAGCACTGGGTTCACTGAAATATTGAAATATAAGCCCTTATGTCCTTTCTATTCATTGAAGAACTGACAGTTTCTAAGTGCCTGCCAGGTGCTAGGCTAAGACTGTGTTAGGTGTTGAGTAACATAAAGAAATGAGTAAGACATAGCGTTCTATTATAAAATGTTTCTGTTACTTCTTCACTTTAACACCCAACCTCAGAATGCAACACAGCAATGTGGTTTATTAGGGCAAAGTGTGGTACCAACATGACTAGGGCTTTCATGCCTGCCTGGGTGGTTAAGGCAGGGCTGGCAAACCATATTTCTCACCAGCTGTTACCAAGGCCAATTTAGAACAGGAGAAATAGAGGTTAGAGATCAAAGCCTGGTACCATTAAAATGACAGCAACAACTACAGTAAAATGTAAGGCAAGAATTGGTTACCTGTGATGTAGGTGCCACTATTATCCATTTGAGATACTTGATGTGTCGCTCTCTGCTACTCCCCACAAAGTGAACCCCAAATGAATTTTTTTCTTTCTTATCCATTTTCTTTTCCTATTCTTCTCTTACCTTTATTTCCCCCCTTTTTATTCTTCTTTTCTCTTGTCTTTTCTAGAGGACTGGGCTCCTCACACTTTACAAAACACTTAGCTCACACCTCTTTTATACACTTATATATGTAGTGTTTCCTACAATTTAGAAGGTACTTTAAGAAAGTAGAGTATCTAACACAACCCATTCACTTCCTATAAAGAAACCAGGGCCCATAAAGGTTAAATGGCTTGCCCAAGATTGGGCAGGTAGAACTGGTATTCAAACCCAAGACTTCTGACTCCAAATTCAAGACTCCAGAAGCTGAGGACTGGGTTAGACATCTAGATCTCCTATTTTCTACTTATGTGACCTGGGGCAAGCATTTGTGTGATGTATGTTATCTGTAAGTGTTATCTGCATACATATCGCAGTCCCTCACTAGACTATGGACTCCATAAGTGCAGGACTGAAGTCTTTCCTAAACTTTGCATCTTCACCAGTACTGTCTGATTTAGAAAGCTCCCAAGAATATTTGTGAAACTGAGTTGACTGCAGAGGACAGATGTAGGGAGGCAGTTATTAGAAGGTGCCCAGATTTGCAAAGGAAATCCATGTGAGACTGAAGACTATCCTATCAGTAATAGGGAGCCATTAAAGGTTTTTGAGGAGGCCTAGAAGGGACCTTAGAACTAATCTAGTTTAACCTGACCCTGAAGCAGAATGCCCCTTCCCCACAACATCTGACAAGTGGTCATAGACCTCTCCTGGAAAACTTCCAGTAAAAGCAAAATTCCCTGCTTCATGCAATGTGAAATTTTCCTAAAGACTTGAATAAGACTTATTGCTTTCCTTTGCTAATATTTGACTCTGTCATTATCACCAAACCACTACTTTCACTAGTATTGTGCAACAGCCTTCTAATGTTTCACATAGCCTGCACTAACAATATAATCAGCACTAATTAAGCTGGCTGTCGGGAAAGGCGGATGGACAAGGCTTCACAAACTCCATTCCATCCAATCAGACACACCCAACTCAATATTCCATTTCTTTCACAAAATGTTTCCTATTTCTAAAACCTCATCTTATCATTTTCCTTTTTAAGATCAGTTCAGGTGCCACATTCTACAAGAATCCTTCCCTGATCAACCCAGTTATTAGTACATTTTCTCCTCATTTTTCTTTGTACTGTTTTTTGTATGTGCTGTATCCCAGCACAAAATGTTTGTTGAAATGGATCAAATATATGATGGTGGATTAGGGACAACTATCCAACTGAACTATCCCAACATTCCCCTCTAAACAACTTGAAATACAATAAAACCTCAAATCAAATTTTGGAGTAGCAGAGCCAACAGAAAGTCAGAGTGAGAAATTTTTCGGGCCTAGGAAAACCTAAGAGGCACAGGAGAGTTCTATGACACTGGAGTGGAAGCTTGTCTGGGGTCCACACACATGACTGTGGCAACAGTGGCTGTAATAGCAGCAGCAGCTTTGAGGATTCTTAGCCCAGAGACAGTAAGAGGGTGGACAACTAGTCAGAAAGAGATTATAGGGGACCCTTTGTTGGCACTGGGTATAGCTGGTGCTGACTGACAACTCTATTGTCAATATGCCATTCTGAGTTTCAGTTCTAGGGCAGAAATTAGCACTGGCAGTCAATTACAAGGACATAGGGGCCCTGGTTTCAGTTCCTAAGCAAAGAAGAGTGTTAGTAGTTGCGGCTGCAGGGACCAGTGGTCCTTCCTGAGTAAAGACCAGAGCACAGGAGATCAGGAAAGCAGTGACAATACCACTCCCAGGATCACACCACCCTGGAAGCACCAAAAACTTGCAAACCCCCAGAACTAGCTCTGAAAAAAAAAGAATCACAAAAAGCTTGGGACAGTGTTTCCCTACACCCAGATAATCAGAGCAAAATTGTCTGGAAAAATGAGCAAACAACAACAGCAACAACAAAAAAGAATTTGACCACAAAAGGCTATTACTGTGAGTGGAAAAACCAAGACATAAACTCAGAAGTAGGCAACAACATGAAAAGAGCTATTAAAAATGTTCAAAGAAAAATGTTAATTGAACCTAAACCCAACAAGAATTCCAAGAAGAGTTAAATCAAGTAATAAGAGTGGTAGAAGAAAAATTAGGAGAAGAAATGAGAATGATGCAAGAAATGAAAAGGAAATCAATAACTTGATAAAAGAGGCACAACAAATATTGAAGAAAATAACACTTAAAAAACATAATTGGCTTAACAATAAAAAAGGCACAAAAATTCAATGTGGAGAGGTAGTCAAGGTTAGGTGGCTTGCCCAGGATCATGTACTAGTAAGTGTCTGAGGCCAAATTTAAATTCAGGTCCTTGTGACTCCACTGTGCCACCTAGCTCCTCCAAGAAAATAATTTTTAAAAAATTACAACTTGTTAAATGGAAGCTAATGATTCTATGTGATATCAAGAAACAAGAAAACAAAGTCAAAAGAATGAAAAAAAAACAGAAAAAATGTGAAATATCTCATCAGAAAAAAAACTGATCTGGAGAATAGATTGAGAAGAGATAATCTAAGAATTATTAGACTACCTAAAAGCCACGATCAAAGAAAGAAGATACTCATCATATTTCAAGAAATTATCAAGGAAAACTACCTGATATCTTAGATCCACATAGTAAAATAAAAATGGAAAGAATCCACTGAATATTTCCTGAATGAGATTCCAAAATGAAAGCTCCCAGGAATATTATAGCCCCATTCTAGAACTCCCAGGTCAAAAAGAAAATATTTCAAGCAGCCATAAAGAAACAATTCAAAGATCATGGAACCACAGTCAAGGTGATATGAGATTTAGTGGCTCCCACACTAAAGGAACAGGGGACTTGGAATATGATATTTCAGAAGGCAGAAGAGCAAAGATTAGGGGCAGCTAGGTGGCACAGTGAATAGAGCACCCATCCTGGAATCAGGAGGATCTGAGTTCAAATCCAGCCACAGACACTTAACATTTACTAGCTGCATGACCTTGGGCAAGTCACTTAAACCCAATAGCCCTGCCCTCCCCCCTCCAAAAAGAAAAAAAAATGAAGAGCTAAGATTACAACCAAGAATAAGCTACCCAGCAAAACTAAGTGTAATCCCTCAGGGTAAAAAGATGGATATTTAATGAAATAGAGAACTTTCAATCATTCTTGATGAAAAGACCAGAGATGAATAGAAAACTTGGCATTCAAACAAAAGACTCAAGAGAAGCACAAAAGGGTAAATATTAAAGAATAATCATAAGAGATTCAATAAAGTTAAATTGTTTACATTTCTATATGGGAAGATGACACATGTAACCCATAAGAACTCTATCATTACTAGGGCAATTAAAAGAAGTTTACATAGACAGAGAGTATAGTAGGTGTGAGTTGATTATGTTGGAATGATCTCCAGAAAGTTGAAGGAGTGAGAAAGAATGATGCACTGGAGAAGGGGAAAGGAGAGGTAAAATGGAAAAAATTTTCTCATGTAAATGAGATACAGGAAAAAGAACTTTTATAGTAGAAAGGAAAATGGGAGTGGGCAAACAATGCTTGAACCTCACTCTCTTCAGAATTGGTTTGAGGGAAGAATGTGCACACACACACATATACATACAGAGTTGTGTATAGAAATGTGACTTACCCAATAGGGAAAAAAGGGAGGGGAAGTAGAGAGAAAAGGGGGTGGGGATAAAAGGGAGAGTAGATTAGGGGATGCAGTGGTTAAAAGCAAAAAAGACTTTTGAGGAGGAATAGAGAAGAGAGCAAGAGAGAGAGAGAGACAGAGAGAGAGAGAGACAGAGAGAGAGAAACAGAAGACAATGGAATAGAGGGAAATACATAGTAATCATAACTGTGAATGTAAATGGAATGAGATCACCCATAAAATGGAAGCAGATAGCAGACTATGTTAGAAAACAGAATCCAACAATATGTTTTTTACAAAAGACACACACACAATTAAAATGCAGGACTGGAATAGAAACTAATATTCTTCAGCTGAAGTAAAAAAGGTAGGGGTAGCAATTATGATTTCAGATAAAGCAAAAAATAAGAATAGAAAATCAGGAAACTACATTATGCTAAAATGTACCATAGACATTTTTACAGTAAGTTTCTCTGATGAAGCCCTCATTTCTCAAATATATAGAAAATTGAGTCAAATTTATAAAAAAGAAAAAGAACCATTTCCCAATTGATAAATGGTCAATGAATATGAACAGGCAGTTTTCATAAGAAGAAATCAAAGCTATCTATAGTCATGTGAAAAAATGCTCTAAATCACTACTGATTAGAGAAATGCAAATTAAAACACTTCTGAGGTACTACCTTACACCTATCAGAAATGATATGCTGGAGGGAATGAAGGGAAAAGAGGTATAGTAATGAACTGCTGGTAGAGTAATGAACTGGTGCCACCATTGTGGAGAACAATTTGGAACTATGCCCAAAGAGCTATAAAAATGTGCATACCGTGTGACCTGGGTCTGAATCCCAAAGAGATCAAAGGAAAAGGAGAATGACATATATGTACAAAAATATTTATAGCAGCTCTTTTTGTGATGGCAAAGAATTGGATATCAAGGGGATACTCATCAACCGGGGAATGACTGAACAAGTTATGGTCTATGATTGTGATGGAATACTGTTGTGTTATAAGAAATGATGAAGGGTATGTTTTCAGATAAACATGGCCAGCCCTATATGAAGTGATGCAAAGTAAAGTGAGAACTTCGAGATCATTGTGTACAATAACAATAATATTGTAATGATGATCAACTGTAAAGGTTTGACTGCTCTGTCTCAGTACAATGATCCAAGGCAATTCCAAAGGACTCATGATGGAAAAAATGCTTTTCACCCTCAGAGAGAAAACTGATGAACTGTGAAGTGCAAATTGAAGTGTATTCTCACTTTATTTTTCTTGTTTTTTTAAAAAAATATGGCTAATATAGAAATATGTTTTATATGATTCTACATGTTTACATTGTTATCATATTGCTTGTCTTTCTCAGTAAGTGGGAGAGAAGGTGGGAGGGAAGGGGAGAATTTGGAACTCAAAATTTAAAAAGAAAAGAATGTTAAAAATAAATAATAAATTAAAAGATTTTTTAAAAATGAAATGGATCAAAATTCGACATTCTATTTTGAAAAAAAAAGTTTCCTTGATACCTATTATTTGCATACATAGATATGAAAAATAAAGATGATATTGGAAAAAAAAAATCAGCCTCAAGTTGACCTGATGTGAAGGGGTTCTCTTAGAGGTCCCACTTTATCTTATCTTTAACTCACTTAAAGGACTGATTAAGCAGGGGTGGGGAACCTGTGGCCTTGAGACCATGTGGGGCCCACTAGGTCCTCAAATGGGACTCTGACTGAATCCAAACACATCTTGTTCTGGGAAGTTTGGATTCAATCAAAGGGCTACACTTGAGGACCTACAGGGCCCCATGTGGCCTTGAGGCTGCAGGATTCCCATTCCTGGTTAAGGGGATAGAACTAGATCACATCTTAACCTTTTCTCTATCTAGCAAGGTTTCCTAGCCCATTCTCCAAACTCTAGGAAAGACCTAGGACCTCTATTGCCTTAGAGTTATTTCCAGGGTTTCAGATGGTAGCCAGAAATCTTAGGAAGTGCACATGTTCATGAAATTTCCCTTACTTGATATGCCCAACTCTCTTCTCTTTGTTTATTCTACTCTTATCTATTCTGTTTCTTCAAGGCCAAGCTCAAGCATTCTTCCTGATTATTCTAGCCCTCAAAGATCTCTCTTTTATCTAAACTCTTATAACACAGACTCTTACAAAATGTTGACCTTAATTGTAAATTGTTTTCAATTGTTTACTGTTGTTTCTTGTATATTAATTGTGGAATATAAGCTTACTAAAGGAAGGAATTTTTTTTTCATTTTTGTTTTGTCTCTTGTCCCATCATCTAGCATATTGATGAGTTGTATTAGGTCTCTCCAATTAGATTAGGGGCTGCTCATATGCAAGGACCATGATTTATATTTCTGAATCACACTCAACCATGGAGCTGAAGTATTTGATATACACAGTAAGTATTTATAAATAAATTTATATATATATATATATATGTATATATATATATATATATATAAATTTTTTTTAAGCAATCGGGGTTAAGTAACTTGCTCAAGGTTACACAGCCAGGTGTTTCTGGGTGGGTGCTAAGTGTCTGAGCCTGGGATTCGATCTCCAGGTCTTCTCAACACTGGAGCCAGTGCTCTTACTTGCTGTGCTACCTGGCCGCCCCATAAATACTTTTAATGGACTGAATTGGGACAAAATCATCAATGTCTCCTTATTGTATATGGAGGAAGTTCAAAGATATTTTCGACAGGCTCTTTACCCTGTTATTCTAGGATCTCTGCAGTCTAATGCCATCTTCCATCTCCAGTCTTACCTTACCCTATTCTTCTTCACACATCTTATCAATCCAGTCTAACTGGGCTATTCTCCATACCTGAATACTCCTAGTGTTCTCCCAGTCCTGGAGCCTTTACTGATTCAATTCTCGGGAGCTGAACAACCCTTTTTGAATTCTTGTTTTGGTTTAGTTCTCTTAGTTGTGTCCTATGCTTCACGACACTGTTTGAGGTTTTCTTGGTAAAGGTACTGGAGTGGTTTGCCATTTTATTCTCCAGCTCATTTTAAAAATGAGGAAACTGAGGCAAACTGGGTTAAGTGACTTGTGCAAGGTCACACAGCTAGTAAGCGTCTGAGGCCAGACTGGACTCAGGAAGATGAGTATCCCTGACTTCAGGCCTGGTATTTCATCCACTGAGTCACCTTGCTGCCCTTTACTCATACTTGGTCTAACTCAAATGCTACCTACTCAGAATGATGCAAGTAGGTCAAGTTCCATTTCTGACACTACCTAAGGGACCTTGAGTAAGTCTTCCTGGACTTCAGTTGTCTCATCTCTAAAATGAAGTGGTTGGATTAGTTGCCTTCTCCTTTCAGCTTTAAATCTATCTTCTTCTTCTTCTTTTTTTTTTAAGCAATTGGGGTTAAGTAACTTGCTCAAGGTTACATGGCCAGGTGTTTCTGGGTGGGTGCTAAGTGTCTGAGCCCGGATTCTATCCCCAGGTCATCCTGACACTGGGGCCAGGGCTCTTACTCACTGTGCTACCTGGCCGCCCCTAAATCTATCTTCTTTGAAGCCTTTCATGCTAGCTCCAATTGGTGAAGACTTTTCACTCTCAGACCACACTCTGAAACACTTTTTTTTTTAAAGCAATTGGGGTTAAGTAACTTGCTCAAGGTTACATGGCCAGGTGTTTCTGGGTGTGGTGGTAAGTATCTGAGCCCGGATTCTATCCCAGGTCATCCCGACTCTGGGGCCGGTGATGTTACTCTCTGTGCTACCTGGCCACCCCTGAAACACTTCTTAATATCTATTCTAGCTATGTGTTTGCCCCCATTAAAGGGTCAGCTCCAAGAAGGCAGGGTTTTTATCATATCTCAACTTTGTATCCCCTTTTGAGCTGATAACATTTTCTACACTTAGTAGGTGCTTAATCACTGTTTATTGATATGTTGAAAAATGAAATGACCAGTGGAAAGTGCCCCTTCCCCCCACTCCATCTTTGATGAACAAATAATGCTCTTTAATATGTAAACCTTCTTTAGTCATTTAACTAATCCAAGCATTTTACCCACAGCAGTTCAGAAATGCTAAATAATCAGGTCTTTGTTTTCTAGCAACCTAAGCAGTTAAGCTAGATTCTTATACAATCTGCTCCTTGGAGAATTTTAGGATCAAGAGCTGAAAAGGATCTTAAGAGTTCATCTAGCTCAAAAAGACTTTTTGTTCCTTGAATCCCTCTCCACAACAACAACAAAATTGTGTTTTGAACCCCCTGGGTAATTTATATACTACTCATAATGTTCTTTTAGTCTTATGATCTTTTAGACTCTAAGTGCTTACCATGCCTACAATGATAACTTTTGTCATCAAAAGCTCCAAATTAAAATGTATATTATATAATTATAACATATAAAATTTTATTCTACTTGTAATTATGAAGACTCCAACTATAACATTATAAAACTCTAATTACAAAATAATTATGAATATTTTATGTGGAATATTCTGTAAGAATTTTAAAAAGTAATCTCAGCAAGACCTCAGATACTTCCTATTATCTATAAGATTTCAAGTTAAATTTATTTTGAAGTTTTGTTGAATATAAATAACATTAATGAAATAAGTTACAACTTAAATATTTAACATAATGTAATAATCACAAATAAATTTACCTTAAAAGTTGGACTTTTTTATTTGAAAAGAGGTTTACAGTATTTGACTCAATACCAGTCTTAAATCTCATTCTGCATTGAGTTTATTTCTGTATTTCTTTTTAAAACAAGAATAAAGTGAAAATGCTTACTCACCAGAATGCGGTAATGAAAATAGTAGAATTTTACAATTATCTTGCTGAGAGTTGGAAATTTACTTTTTATTTTTAGTCACCTAACCAATTGACAAAAGCAAATGGAGGATGTTTCCAACAGAAAATAGCCTTAATACTGCAATGAGTAGTAAAATAATGTCTGTTCCTGCAGAGAATTTCTGATAGTCTCTGATGATTTCAAATGGCTTGTAATGCATGTGCAAAGTGATAATGGTTTTCAAACAGCTTGACATATTCACTGCCAGAATGTAAACACTCATGACATCTTGATCATGTGATTAATCTGATGAGGTATGATTACAGAATAACAGAAAAGAATAAGGGAACTACTCTGATACAGTGTACAAAATGCAAATGAGGATATACACATGAATACAACCATCTATAGTGAATTAGTTTACACCTAAATGAAAGATCCTTATGACAGTTTGGAAACAATTTGATGACAGTTTGAGAACCTTAAATAACATGTGCTTAGTCAGAAGTAGTCAGAATTTAATTGTAATCATTGTATGAACACCAATATGATTGTGCACATGATCATGATGGTTTAAAATTTCTGTAGAAACAAACTCTTAATGCTTTAAACATGTGCATATTTGTTGTCACAGAGGGAAAATATATTTGTAACATAATTGGGCAATTATTTACTTCCTGAGGTGTCATTAAAGAAATTTTAGCATGTACTTCTTGAACCACTAAATGGTAACCACTTATCTAACTCAATTTCTTTATTTTAGAAGCAAGGAAACTTAAGTAAAGAAATGAAGTGTTTTGACTAACATCACAGTTAGTTAGTGGTAGAGTAGTTCCCTACTTGGAGCCATGTATTCTGACTTCAGGTTCAGTGAGTATATAGCTGGTTTTTAGTCCCAGTCTGTTCTTACATGGCAGTCCCTGAAATGCATAGGGTGACTGCCTTTGGCAAATAATTTCCTTCTCTATGCCTTATCATCTCCCTTTGGAGATAGGATTAAATACTTAGAGCTGGAAGGAATCTTAGAAGTCATCTGGTCTGATTTGCTTATCTTAGAGATGAAGAACTAAGGCCTGGAAAAGTTAAGTGAATTGCTGTAGTAAATCTCAATGAGGATCCCAATTCTATAACTCTTTCTACTCCTTAATTAGACGTTCACCCCAAGGAGATAGGTTACAACTCACCCACACCTGTTCATTCTGTACACCTTTTGTTCATGTCCTCCCATAAGTTCACCCTAGAAGGTCCACTCAAAGTTCTTGAGGCTTCCCTCAACTTCTCCTGACATAGCAAGGACACTAATGGAGCACTCTGACTATCCATCTGTCATCCTTTGCTCTGAGCATATGATCAGACTGTCTTTTCTTCCTCTCATGCTTTGATGATATCTTTTATTCTTCAGAATGCTTCAAGGATAGTATATTTTAGCCTACAGACACAAACCAAGTTTGGTGTGTGATATACATTTTATATTTGTCATAATTTAATTCTTTATTTTATGTTTCATTTCCACTGTTCTATACCAAAAGGAAAAATTGTATCTTTTTGTCATGGATAAAACATATTGAAATCCTGAAGTGAAGTATCTAAATGTGAAGCAGTAATATTTTTGGATGCATTTTATAATGTACATCCTTTTGTTGGAGACAAAGGCCAGTGATGATGAAAGATGGCTGGATTGTTGGGGCGGCCAGGTGGCTCAGTGAGTAAGAGCACCGGCTCCAGTGTCGGAATGACCTGGGGATCAAATCCGGGCTCAGATACTCAGCACCACACCCAGAAATAACTGGCCGTGTAACCTTGAGCAAGTTACTTAACCCCAATTGCTTAGGGGCAGCCAGGTGGCTCAGTGAGTAAGAGCACTGGCTCCAGTGTCGGGATGACCTGGATCAAATCTGGGCTCAGACACTTAGCACCACACCCAGAAATAACTGGCTGTGTAACCTTGAGCAAGTTACTTAACCCCAATTGCTTTAAAAAAAAAAAAAAGATGGCTGGATTGCTTTTATACCATCTATAGTACTAAAAATGAGCTCAAAATTTCAGCTGGAAATACAAGGTAGTCTCTGCTTAATATGTCAAGGACTAGTGCATAGGGGTAGGAATAAAAGTTCTGAGTTTTATTTTATAGCAAACAAAAAAGTAATCCTCTTGACCAAGATATAATCCCAGTATTAAATAATAATGCCAGTGTAAATATAAGCAGAAAAACATGATTGGTCAGTCAGAAGACCCAAGAAGCTTAATATAACCTAACAGTTTTTTTAATCAGAATAGAATAAAATGCCCTTTGTAATAAGGAACAAACACACCCCAAAGAATAGTCAGTCTCACAGAAGGGAAGGCATCTAACCTAATTAAATAAAGGTGAGAACTTTAGAGCTACATCTTGTTCAATACCAAAATACATCAAAAGGCATCAATTTCTCTCATTAGGAGTGGTCAATAAGAATTTACCTTCTTAATCATAAAAAAGTCACATTGACAAAACATTGGATTGAATATTTAATGGGGAAATGGCCAGAAAAGCCTCTGATCAATTGAATACTCCTTTGCTAAAAAGGGACATCTTCCACGGAGCTCGAAATTTGCCCTAATGCCATGCCAAGGAACATGTTAGGAACATGTGCCTTTGTATATTGCTGAGAAGATATAGGGGATTCCTTTGATTTGTCCCCATTGGTTGGGGCTACCTCTTGATAGTGGCTTGACTAAAGCCCATGAGGATGGATGCTTTTTGGAGTAACTGCCCTTCAGTGGTCTATAAAGGTGAACTATGAAACAGTCTATCCTTTCAGATCCTTTCTTAGGGCTTTCTCTTCCAGAACAGAGTGAGAATGGGGGGGGGGGAGAGGAGAATTTCTCTTTATGCTTTCCTTTATCTCATGTGGCTATAGAAGAAAGCTGTCAGGCTGAGAGATCTAAGAACTCACCTTTCAGTTCCTGTGCAAGGACATATCACCTAAATGCATGTGCTTCGGCTATAAATTCTCGTTGCTACTCCTGATTGAGGATGGAGAGAAAGCCTTTCTCTACCCTAACCCTTACTGTACTGTGAAGGCTTCAGTAAGAGTGGTTGTCTCCATCTTCTCAGCAAGTGTATGTATGTAGCACCATAGAAGCTTCCCTCCTCCAATAATGTTCCCCCACACATAGCACAATCTCATCAAATTTATTGGGGAGAGGGAGAGAGACTCACTAGCTTGATCTGAGTACTTCCTGATCAACCCCTCATTATACATATAAATATGGGCATGAATCTCCCTAAACAGTCAGTCATATTCTGCATAGGATCAGAATTGGAATTAGAAATCCTGACTCTTGGGGCAAATTTAATTGAGAGGAGTGGTTATCAGACCCACTTCTCTAACCACTGTTCATCCCACATTACTCTGTAGCCACATCATCCCTGATTGAAAGAGACCTGAACAAACACATCTGTGATTCCAGAATAGCTTGGGTCCTGTCTTCTAAGGGATTAGTGAGTGTCCCAAAGTGCCTCTTCTCCTTAAGGAGGGTGTAAGAGGCAGATGTAATGCCAGCCGTCTTATTTCAGGTATGATTTGGGGATACAATAAGGTACTTGTTAGTCACTGAATGGTTAAAAGGAGGTTTACTTTTCCCTAACACAGCAAGGACATACACCAAGATACAGGAGCCCTTCTTATCTGCAGTTTTGATAGGTACAGCCTCTCTCATCTCCTTATGGAAATGCTTCTGGTCAGCAGGTGATCAGGTCAGGGCATGATGATTTTCATGGTCTCAGGCAGCCACCAAATCTGAAAGGCTCAGATTCTGTGTGTATGCAGGTACATGCATGTATGTGTGTTAGAGGTGGGAAGGAATATGTCCTTGAGTGACCAGGAAAGCCGGGGTCAATCAGGTTCTGGGACTACTTGGCCTCCTTTTAATGAAAACTAACCCCTGGGGCAAGAGTGAAGAACTGAGCCTGTGTTGTGGAGAAGTGAGGATAAATATTAGTCCCACCACAAGGAACAATCCAGAGGACTGCTTCCAAACCTGTCACTTGTTCCTGAATTAGCTGGGAACAATGCTGCCCCTCTGTCCATGCCATATCTGGTCTGGAAGAAGAACATCTCTCCAGCAGCCTCTGTCTCTACCACTTATCATGTGACTTATTGGGTACCTCGAGTTTCCCTCCTCTCTCCTCCCCGGGAGATTATCTTTGGCAAGGAGGAAGCAGCTCCCTCATATCTCCTCTGAGGAACGAAGTTCTGGTGTTCCTATACTGGAAATGACTCACCAGAGCATCATAGGATTTAGAAGGGGAAGAGACCTGTGAGAGCAACCCCATCAATTGACTTATTTTTTGCCCTTTTATTTGGGAGGGCATTTGGGGTAAAGTGACTTGCCCAAGGTCACATGGCTAGTTTTTGTGTTAAGTGTCTGGGGCCAAATTTGAACTCAGGTCCTCCTGACTCTAAGGCCGGTGCTCTATTCACTGCGCCACCTAGCTGCCCCAACCCCATCAATTTATAGATGAGAAAACTGAGGTCTGGATGGGGAAAGGGGGCTTGCCCAAGGTCACCCAGGGAATGCAGATAACATTTTTAATCCAGATCTTCTGACTAGTTACAGAGATTTCTCCAAACCACCATGTTTACTGTCATTCTAAGTAGCCTTTCCTTTTATCCTCTTCACATTGTAATTGAGGTCTGGCACATGTGCAGTATACCTCTAGTGGTGCCTTCTTATGTAGAGATGATGGGGACCCTATTGTCTACTTTGGGGAGAACCATGATGACATAAAATGGAAGCATGTTGAAGAGAATGTGGGGTATGAGTAGATATTCTATAACTGGTTCTGTTCAGCTAACAATGTAATGAAGAGGAAGTCCTTTGGTTATGAAGAGATTCAAAAAGGATTTGTCCTCTTGTTCTCTGTCTCGGCACTCTTGGGGATGCTCAATTACTCCTTCAAACACAGTGACGGTGAAGGGAACGGAGCCTGTGACTCAAGGTTTGAAAGGTTAGAAGAGTAAGTACAACTCTCAACATCCCAGAAATTGGGTTTGCAGTCAGTAAAACGCCGATGACCCCAAGGTGGGAAGGGAGTATAGTGTTTCTCAGGATCCCAGTTGTCCAGAGTCCAGCTTTAAAGTTAGCATAGTATCAATGCCCCAAGAAGAAAGAAGTGACTTTTGGGAGTGACCTTCAGGACCCCAGCTCAGAAGTAGCTACAACAAAGACTCACCTGGTGCCCATTTTTCCTTTGGATATGAACTTGGTGAGACTGGTAATATATAGGAACTGAGCTCATTTGAGCTGGCTCTCCCCTGAGATTGAAGTGATATAAGGGAGATTATACTCCTGAGTTATTTCAGAAAGAAGCCCACACAGTCTTCTCCTCATTTATCACTAACTATGGCGTTTTTTTATTTCTTCATCATGCCTCCTCCCTACTTACCTTTTCCTCTCCCCTTTAGCTTCTTTCTGTACATTGTCTTCCTTCATTAGATTATAAACTCCTTTAGGGCAGGAGCTGTCTTTCTTGTTATTCGTATTTGTATCTCAAATGCAGTGCTTGGCACACAGTAGGTGTTTAATAAATGTTTGTTGACTGACTGACTTATTGGGAGAACTGTGGAAAAGTTACCCAAAGTTAAATGGTTGAATGCAACTGAGGCACAAGTTGCTGTTGCCTAACAATGAGAAGTATATAGGTGATGGGGGCCCAAGTCATAGCTGTGCAGAGACACAAACCCACCAAACCCTCAAGGCCCCCTAGAACCCTGAGGAGGCATTAGAGCCATCCTCTCTCTTGGACAGGAAGTCAGAGTATGCATACTATACTTTACTGATCTGTTCACGCGATGCTGCTAATAAACACCTATACTTAACTCCATCCCTCCATCACTTTGCTCCTTCATTCAAAAGTTTACTGTTGCTGCTGGCCCTTTTTAGAAGAGGACCGATGACATCACGAGAGCGATGTCTGCACTTGCACGTGAATTAGATTAAGTGAAAACAGCAAAGGTTTGTACAAGGTTTTAGGATTTACAAAATACTTGCCCCACATAGCTCTGGAAGGAGGTTGGAGCAAGTATTATTAGTGACATTTCACAGATGAAGAAACTGGTAAGCTAATGTTAGAACAAGAATTAAAACTCAGGTCTCTTGACCAAAGAATTTATGATGTTAAAGGTGCAATGTTATTTTCAGTGCCTGTCATTGTCACCAATGAAGTCAAATCTATCTGAACAAGCCTAACAGGACACACTTAGTACTTATAAGGTGGCTTCCCCAAAATGTATTGCTTTTTAAGAGCAGGGACTGAATTTATCTAGTTTATGTTTTTACTATATAATCCAAGGCCATGAACCAAATTAGCTTCTTAGTAAAGTTGGAGATCTCTATGTAGGTTCAGTCATATGTAGTTAAAATGTGCCTCACTGCATAACCAAGACTTAGGAAATTACTAACCATGTGGTCCCAGCACATAGCAGGAGTTCAATAAATGTTTGTCCAAATGAACAGACATTAGAAAAGTCATTTTTCCCTCTCTAGGTCACAGTTCCCTCATCTCTAAAGGAGGTTGGACTAAGGAACCTTTCAGCTGATTTTCTATTTTCTAAGGTTTCTTCCAATTCTAATATTCTTTATTCAAAGGTTTGTTCCACTTCTAATATTTTATGACCTATGTTTCCAAAGATAACAGTCTATGCTCTATGCTTTAAAAAGCCTTTCTAGCTCTGGTACTCTATGTTGTAAGGTACAATGTAGCTCTACATTTCATGGTCTAAGATACCTTCCAGCTCTGGCATTCTATGTGTGTATTACTACATTATACACATATATTACTAATCTATACTATGGATATTACTAATATGCTCATATATACTGTAATACATATTACTACATTACACTGTGAACTCAAGTGTTGAGCCAAAAGAGAAACACAAGACTTGGAATTTAGATCGAGATGGTAACAGAATCTTTCAAAATAAGCTAAAACAGATCGCTAAGGACCATATCAAGGAAACCTTAGAACACAGAATATGTTCATTAAAAGAACACATCAGGCCAGACACAAGAAGGTAGAGAAGTTTGAACATGTGGTGGACAATGACAAATGCAAGAAATATCCTGGTGCATTGTTTTAATAGTGGTGAATTGCCATTGACAGATGGAATTAGAGTGGAGAAATCTGGAGTGGAGAAATAAGTGGAGAAATTAATTCCAGGACAGACAGATTTAAAATCTTAACAGAATGATCTCAACTGTAGGAGTGATCTATCCTGGGAATACACAGTACTTTAAGATAAGTTGGCAAAATCTCAATATTCTATCTGTGTAGAAAATGAAGGAGGGAAGAATGGGGGTCAAGAGAGAGGGAAAGCATTTTTTACTATCTCTTCAATCAGAGAAAGAATTGATAAATAGAATACATATGCATATATACAAAATGTATATGTATACATACACCTATTTGTGTCTAATGGTAGCCATCTCTAGGGTGGGGCAGGGGAGGGAAGAAAAACAATTTTCTAGATAATTTTGTTGTATATGTGAAAGGAATAGCAAGTTGTTTAGATTTGCAGTTTTATGTACAATCATCTTTTTTATTGTACTATATTATGGAAATGCTTGTTTTATTCCATAAATTAAAAATATTTTTTTAAAAGAGAGCAGAAGTACATACTATTGTACTGGTTCAACAATGCATAAGGTGAAAGTCCAAGCTGCCTTTCCTGACCCAGGATACTAAACTTCGATTCTTAGAATATGTTATTGGTTCATAAATAAATGAAATAATGGTGAATGAAATGATAACATTAGATAAAATAATACTGTATACTAATATGTTTAGGGATATTCTACTAGCTTTTTGATTCAAGGATATATCATGCTCCTGCATGAATACTCAGGGAAAAGGCTTAATATTGCCCTATTAGATAATAAAAGTTTTAAGAGACCTTAGGGATCATCTAATCTAGTGGATTCATTTTACAGATGAAGATACTGAGATCCACAGAGTAGAACCAACTTGTCCAAAGCTGCATATCTAGTTTGTGGAAATATTGACTAGACTGACTAGATTTGTTCCCCTAGATTCTTGAGAGCAAACTTAGGAGCTATGAGTGAGAATTTCAGAGCCATAGATCTTGTTTTGGTACAAGGAAGAAATGGATGATCAAAAAAAGAAGACATTCTGGCCATATGATGTGAGCAAACAATTACATATGACTAGCTCAAGTGTTGTGTTGGTCCCTACAAAATGTTTGGGTAGATCCTCTGGGGAGGATCTTTGAGAGACTATGGATAAGAATCATGTAGGACAAGAAGGCAAGGGTGAGCTGCACTCTGCACAGATGGACACAATACATACATTAATGTGACCCTAGATCCTTTGAAATATCAGAATATAAAGAAAAAGAAACTTTCTAATTAGAACTGATCCAAAGTGGAATGGACTGCCTTGGGAGATAGTGATACTCCCATCACTGAAAGTCTTCAAGTAAAGGCTGAATGATGAATTACTCAGTATTTTGTAGGGTGTTCCTATTCAGGGATAGTTTAAATTAGATCATCTCTCAGGGTCCCTTCTCATTCTGAACTTCTGTGATTCTAGAACCCAGGTCCTCTGATTCCCAAATACCACTATAGCTTCTAATTTATCAGCTCAGAACAGCTGCCATTCAGAGTCATTTTACCTTCTGTCGTGTCAGTCAGCAAGGGCTCTGTATAGGGCTATCACTTCTTTCACCAGCAGCCTCTTTGCCAGACAGTAAGAAAGAAGCAAGAGGACTTGGGAAAGAGGAACAGTACCACTCTGTTCAGACTCCCCCATGAAACACACAAGGTACAGAGAGGAAACAGTATCCCCAACAGTGTCAGTGGATAACACCTTGTAATATGACCATCGGTATTACGTTACTGCACCCTACCCCCGTCTCGATTCACTTTGCAGGAGTGAAAGGCTTGTTCGTTGTGTGAGAAGTTCACTTAGGGGATAGTGGGGAGTTCACAGTGCCCAGTTTTCAGCAAGGAAAATTTCCCTTCAGGCTCAACCTTAATGTATTGCAATGGTTTCATAGGAAAGCACTTAATTAAGAATCAAAGGTCTACAGTTGGAATCGTAATTCTTCTACTTATTAGCCATGTGACCTTGGAGAAGTTACTTCCCCTATCTGATGGTACAGTAGGTTTTCCTTAAAGTTCCATTCCGTCCTATTAGCATATGTGGGCACAGTAAATAATTCCTTTTATGTTATGATAGGGAGGATACATGCTCATCAGTATCTGAAGTTCCAGCTTCAGAACTGGAAAATACATAGTTCAGTTATATAATTGAACTGTTTCATTTATTTGATTTTAAATAACTGTGTTGATCAATCCATTCCTTCCATCCTGAACAATGGTAACATGTTTCTCTAGTACTTCAAGTTTACAAGGATTGTAATAGCCCTGTCCTTAAATCAATAATTGAAATATTCTTATTTCCACTTTTCACACAATATCACTCAAGCATAGAGGTGAAATGACTTGCCTATGGTCACACAACTTTTTCAAGGTGGAGATTTGAATGCAGATTTTCTAGATAGATCCAAGGCCCATATACTTTTTACTACCTCACTCTATTGGACTGCAGAGGTGTCAAACTTGTGGTCTCCTCAGCATGAGCTGCCAACAGAACTGCAGAGTACATTCCATTAAAGGATCCATGCCCATGGAGACTAACTGGGTTCAGTCTTGGGGGAATCTGACAACACAGAAGAGGAATCAAAATCCTTTTCTAGGACTTTTCTCATTAAATTAAGGATTTACTTAATCCTGATGAATAGCAACTTCCCAATGTGCAGCAGGGAGAGGAATAGGAAGGTACTGAAATGTGCAATATAAATGAGATAATGGACATTTATTTATTTGCTACACAAAAAAAGAAATGCTTAGCATAAAAAGTTCTCAAAAGTGTTCAGTTAGCAATGGCTTCGAACAAGGGGCAGTAATAACTACTGTTATATTTTCCTGGGAAGAGAGACTTAAACATTAAAACATGATGGAATTTGCCAGGATTCTGAACAGGCATTGTTGTTTTACCTGTACTGTTTCCCTCGAGGTAAATGCTTTCTTGAAAGTCAGTCCATGGCTTCAGAAAAATCTGGAAAGATTTATATGAACTGATGCTGAGTGAAATAAGCAGAACCAGGAGAACATTGTACAAAGTAATAGTCATAGTCTGCAATGACTGATTTTGATAGACTTAGCCCTTCCTAGCAATGCAGGGACCTAAAACAATTCCAAAGTACTCATGATGGAAAATGCCATCCACATCCAGAGAAAGAACTATGGAGTTGAGTGCAGAATGAAGCAGACTATTTTCTTTTTTGTTTTGTTTTATTTTTCTTTCTCCAGGTTTCTCCCATTCATTATAAGTCTTCTATGCAACAAACGTGAAAATGTGTTTAAGGAATGTATGTGTACAGCCTATATTAGATTGCATGCTGTGTTGGGGAGGGAGAGGGGAGAGAGGGAGAGAAAATTTAGAACTTATGGAAATGAATGTTGAAAACTATAAATAAATTAATAAATTGAAAAAAAGAAAAGAAAGTCAGTTCAACAATTAGGTCCTTTCTGTCTGTTGGTCATCTACTCCCAGAGCAGATACTCTGCTGCCTGTCAGCTCCACCTGATGGAACCAGGATCTCCAATCACTCAAATTCATGAGTTTGTCTACAGGATTGGACACATCCACCTCCAGATCACTTTTCAGTCACCTACAACTCCTCAGTGGCTAAAAAGGGGATTGCTTCATTACTACCAAAGAACCCAAGTCTTTTAGCACTGGCTTAGTGGATAGAGTTTATAGTGGAGTGGTTTGTAATTTCCTTCTCTGGTTCATTTTTACAGATGAGGAAACTGAGGCAAACAGGGTTAAATGACTTGCCCAGGGTCACATAGCTAGTAAGTGTCTGAGGCTGGATTTGAATTCAGATCTTCCTAAGTCCACTGGGACACCTAGATGGTCTTACATGACTGGAGTACTTCCTTTTCCAAACCACTCCAGCATCTTTGCTAAATGAAATCCCATGGATAGTATGTATGGTCCATGGAATCATGATATACCTGAATGGCTGAACAACAACCTCCTTTTCAAAACACTCACACATTTTCTTGATGATGTCTTTTATTTCCTGCTCAGAAGTCATCATTAGTAATATTCTGTAACTTATTTACACCCTTCATGAACTTGTCCAGGTATTAAAGTATAATGTGCTTTTAGTGAAAAGTGAGAGTGGGAACAGCTGGGTTCAGATCCTGGCTCTGATGCATAATTCAACATGTGACCTTGGCTTCCTCATTGTAAGAGGAGCTGATTACTTCAAGTCCTAAGAATTTCTATTAATGAATAGGGTAATCACCTCCCCACCTATTTCCTTTGATGGTATGTTGTGGTCTTCTCTATTTTCAAAAGCAAACAGTCTGTACCAAAACCAGTGTTCTTACTTTGGTAATGTAGGATGATAGGATTTAGACATAGAAGAGACTATATGGGTCATCTGGTTAATAAATAAGAAAATGGAACTGCAGAAAGAATAAGTATCAGAGTCAGGATTTGAATCCAGGTCTTCCAGCTTAATTCCTTGTCATCTTTCTATGTGAGTGGTGCTGATTCAGTTCAACCATGACAATCAGTATTGAAGCCCTAGTTTCGTCTTGGTTTGATTCCTTTGCTGTTTAGAGAAGTGACCCTAATTTCTCTCCCTTGTATCTGTCAAATTCTGCCAAAGTCCTTCTCTAGTGACTTAGAATTACATGAAAGTGACCTGGGTTTCTTGAAGACCCTGTCAATTACAAGCTCTCCTTGTTAGATCCTCCCAAGTTGGAAAGACTGTAAGGCTGGGTCCATTGATTGATGCAGTGTGTTGACTTCTTAGGATTTAGCCTAGCTAAATGTGCAGAATTATCCATCCCCAGAAAGTTGACTGGGATGGAAATGTTTCCTCAATTACAATGACTCACAAAGACTGTCCCCAGTGGAATACAGGAGGCTGATGTCTATATCCGTGGAAAGAATTTTCACAGTGATGAAGTTGCAGAGTCTGAAAGTATTGGAGACTAGAGCAACAATATTTCTACAAATCAAGGCCCAATTGCAGATTTCAGGTCTTTCCAGAGAAGAAGCATTGCACCATTTGGAACACCTGTGCTATTTTCAAGTGCTTTCCAAAGGGAAATAAGAGAGGTTTGTAAATATTGTCATTTGGGAGTGTAGGGGATTAAGTTTGGGGCAAATAATCTCAGGTCTATTTCTCATAAAGTAAGGTACAAAGTCTAACACAGCACTGTGCTTCATCTAAAACACTCTATAGTACTTCCTAATTTGTTTTCAGCAAAAACCCTACCCATGCCTGAAGGACTTTTCAGCACAAACTAAAGGTTTGCCTGCCCAAATCTGAAGTTCACAGTCGTTAATCAATGTCCAGCCCTTACCAGGCTGGGAATCGATCATTGCCTTGCAACAATGTCTGAGTAACTTGCCAGTGATTTCCAGTAATTCCTGTGTTGGTGGTAAGTACATAAATGATCCGGAAAAAATGCAAATGGAGTGGCCATTCAGAGATACTTCATCAAAAGCAGGATGTGTTTTAAAAAAATCCAAAAAGGATAGCTTGGTCAGTGTCACTTCCTGGTGTGTCTCTAGCTGGACTTCAAACAGTAATTCCTTGTTTCCAGCTCTTTCTATAACCGGGCTAAATGTGATTGCAACTGAGGTACATTGATTAACCCAAAATAACTTTCCCTCAATTTACTGGCGGCTCAAGAACTCTCTGGAGACTCTGCTTTTGTTCTGAGCGAGTCATTCAGGAGCCTTGGCTCCAGTCCTTGAGTAACTATTGAAACTGAGTGAACCAGAAAAATGTCAGGAACCACACAAGGACGGATAGTACAGTTTAATTAGTTTAGAGGGAGGGTTTCTCTCTTCTCCCCTCCCCAAGCATCATTCAGGCAAATTGTTTTTTTATGGACTTGTTAAAATAATTTCATGGTTGCAGTTTTGCTCTGGGGCAAACAGAGCAGAACCATAGGGGTTATTAAAGGAGGGGGGGTTGGCTTAGGGAATAGGGTGCATTCTCCTTGGCTAAAAAAAAAAGTCTCATTTTATCTTCCTGCCTATGAGATGACGTCCTAAAAGACCAAATCTCCAGTGTCAAAAGCACTGCTGAGGTGTCTATTAATAACACTCTACATGAGAAATTCTTTGCAGACTTTAATCAGGAATTTTCCATAGTAACCAAGGCTGCCCACGGCTAGCCCAGCAACGGTGATGTTAATTCCACCCAGCACATTTTTCAGTCTATCCCTGTAAGTAGAACAGCGCTCACTGCACCACGTGAGCATGATGATGTGGAGTGTGAATCAAAGACTGACTCCTCCCCCCTGGAACATTTCTCCTAGGATGTTGGAAGAGCCCCAGCCAGGAAGATAGTCCTTTACCGCAGTCAAATGTTAATGGAAACAAGGGATACGCATTTTGCATTTACTTCTGCTTCCTGGAGTCTAACTGGTCTCCCTGAGTCTATTTATATTACCTTCACTGTTAGGAGTCACTGTCCAATCCACCATGCCTGATCACCTCCTACTTTAATGGAGTCTCATCACACAGAAAAGGGAAGGGAAAAGGGAAATTCCGGGTTAGGGAGATTTGTAGGTCATTAGGAAACATGGGGAGGAGGGCCAATAAACATGTTTAAAATTATTATACACAGCCTTCTGGGGTCTCCGTACTGAGGTTTAGCTTTAGGCATTCTAACTCAATTTCAAGTTGGGTAATTCTGCTGGGCTCATGGCCCCTTTTAATTGTCAGGTGACTTGAGCCTAGGATTGGGTTCATCCAATTAACTAGTTCTAAATTCACCTAATTACAGAGTCATCCTAACTGTAACTCTCCATTTTTTCCTACAAGAAAAGCATGAAAGACTTTGTGAAATGAATGAATAAATAAAACATTTATTAAGTACTTTCTATGTACAAAGCACTGAGGATATAAATAGACAGTCCCTGCTCTCTACAAGTAAACATTCTTAGACCTTCCTAAAATCTAGAAAGCCATGCTTACACCATTCCTTGTTTTACTAGGTTAATAACCCTTTCAAAAAGGGCAAATAAGGCTAGTCTGCCATTATTTGTTTTTGAGAAAATCAGGCTGACTCTTTGCAGTCAATCATTACTTCCTTTTCAAGATGTTCAATAACTATCTATTTATGAATATTTCCGAAATTTTTTCCTGGAATCAAAGTGAAGCTCACTGGCTTATAGTTTTTAGATTTTATTTTCGGCCCTTTTTTGAAAATGGAGATATTTGCCCTTCTTCAATCCTGTAGGACCTCTACCTTTCTCTAACAGTGATCTATACAGAAAGTTCAGAAATAATATTAGCCAAGTCTTCTAGAACCTTGAGGGATGGGAAGCCTGTGGCCTTGAGACCACATAGGGCCCTCTAGGTCCTCAACTGTGGCTCCTATTCACACCCCTGGGTAGCTTATCTAGATGACTTTGCTCTTCATTAGAATTGTTTCTCTTCTATGTTCAGAATGTCATTCCAAAGAATTGCCCTCTTCTGGACTGACTTCCCTTGCAGAATTTTGGTCTATAGAATACTACCTACTTTTTCTTTTGCACCTTTTAAAATATGCTCTCTCCACAGCTAAGCTACACATCAGATTATGCCTGACTTTCTGCTCTTTAGAGAGAGGTCATTTCTACTCAGAGGCGTACTGGTAAATGTTTAACAAAAAACTATGAGGAAAGGAAGAGAATGCACAAATAACCTATTTTACCTTTCATATGCATTATTAACATTTTTTCCATCTCCTGAGATAGGAGTTGAGTCCAGCACACCCCAGCTTCTACTGAAGATTCCTCCCATTTCTACCCCAGAAATCAATCCTTCCTTGTTTCTGAGAATCAAATTCAGAATAGAATTTCCTCTTACTGGTTCTTCTATCTTTTGAGGGATGATATTATGATAAAGAAAAGTCAAGAAGTTATCGACTGCTTTACTCCTAGCTGAGAGAAAAATTCTGCATATGACCAAAAATTTGAATTCTCCCTTCACTACTATATCCTGTCTCAGTTCCAGGTCTTTCCCCTACCCCCCACTTTTTTTTTTCAGGTAAGTGATATCAATGCTGTTGACCTCCAAATAGACCACTAAATGATGTAAAATGATCCTTGTAAGCATACAACTTAGAAAACCATATATTACCATTATCTATGCTCTGTTGTATTTTTTAATTGTTAAGTATTTCCCAATTACACTTTAATCTGATTCAGTAGTGTTTTGCCTGTAAACCACATATTTGACACCTCTGGGCTATATTATTCTCTGACAATATGGCTTTTGTTTCTGCTTCTGTGGATTTTTATTCAAATGCTCTCCACCACAAAAACTTTCCTTTATTTCCTCACATGAATATATCCTCTGTTTGTTGTTTATCTAGTTGATGTCCTTTTTAAACATCACATTCATTAACAGATATGTCCCACGCCCTCCCTTTCCCAAGCAGCCTTCCTTCATGAAAAATGTATATTTTCTTAACATGCAAGGCGATTTTCTTTCCATTCTCATTTTTACCTTTTCTATTTCTTTTGAATAAATTCTAACCTCCCAGAATCATAGGTCTCATCCACTAGATCTAATGATACCTATGAGTAAATTGTCCTTTTATATTAAGCTCTCTGGTTAATCTTGCTTCTTACCCACACTTTGTTACTTTATGTATAGGCATCTGAGAGTAGTGCTTTAATGCTGATTCATTTCTTGTATTTTGTTTTCTGTGAATTCCTGGGTATTTCAAATGCAGTTCTTTTTAACTATTTCTTCATACCTATTCTCGACTGTATCTAACTTGGTGGATATAAATAGTCAGATTTCTCCTTCCTCCTTTATATCACATTTCAGTTCCTTTTCATTTGATTTGCAAGACCCTAGGAAAATAGATTTCCACCAGCTTTTTTTAGGTACACTCCATCTTTGGCCAGGAGTCTGTCATTCCTACATTTAAATGCAATCCAAATTCCATCCTTACGCATCATCTTCTTAATGATGGCATCATTTCCTGATGCTATAATATAGTCCCAGTAATGCTAGATTATAATTATGTTCCACATAAAATCTATAACATGAATAATCATTATTTTAACATTTTAAATGCTTCATTTCATCATTCCACCAGTGAGATGACTTGAGTTCTAATAATAAGGCAGCAGCAGTATGATTTATATTTATTTAACCCTTTAATGGTTTACAAAGTACTGTGCAATATACTAGTTTCTTTGATCTCAAAAGCAGGCAGTGCCCAAGGGTAGATATTATCCTTCTTAATGGGGGGGGGAGTGTGAATTGAGACTGGGGAGGAGGTGAGTAGTAAGGGAATGGAGGAGTTCAATAACTTGGCAAAGATGTTGAGACTAGTAAACTGTTGCACTTAAGCCCAGGAATTTCTGATTCCATATTTGGTGTGTGTGTGTGTGTGTGGGGGGGTTCTAACTGAAAATTTAAGAAAATAGAGATGGAGAAGTAACAGGGACAATTTCCTTGAGTAGCTGTGACAGGCCATACAGACCTAGAAATGTTCTGGCAGTAAGTTATGAAGAGCCAAGTGTGGCGATGCATCCCTGCTATTCTAGCTTCTAGGAAGCTGGTTCTGAGTGGGTGGATCTTTTCAGGTGAGGAGCTCTCAACTACAGTGGGCTGAGTCAGTTGCGTGTCTACACAATGACATTAATAGGTTAATTATTCAAATTATTTAATTTAATTATTTAAATAAATTAACTAGGTTGGCTAAGAAGGGATCAGCAATGGAGCAAGTCAAAGTTTCCATACCAATCAGTAGAGGGATTGGCCCATGAATAGCAACCGTACTTTCAGCCAAGTTAAGAAAGTGAGATCCAGTCATAAAATAGTAATAATTGAAGAGATCCTATGGACATCTAATTAAGGTCACAAAGCATTTTAATGCTATTAATCTATATTGTCATTATCATCATCAATGAAATAAGAAAATGTATGCAAAGTGTTTTGTGTAATCTTAACACAATAAAAATGTCGATTTTTATTATTTGACATGCATGTGATGCATACAGTAGATGTCAAAATAGTTTTTGAATGGGCAAATGAATGAATCATTAAAAAGCATCTCTTTAATGACTCTGGTAGTGCTAAGTGCTATACACTATATTGGGCCACTTAGTGAGACAGTCTCTGCTTTATAGGGGCTCACTATTATTATTGTCATCATCACTGATATAATTCAAATTAGTAATAATAATTAATAATGGCAACCCTGATAATAATACTTTGCACGCTGTAATGGGAATCGGAATTTGAAGATCTTCCCTGCCCCTAATAGGCCAAATGTACTCGCGTGAAGCCTGTGGTGGGAGAGTTTGATGAAGGGTAGAGCAGAGCCCACAGGAAACTTAGAGGCAGACCAGTTAGAGCGGGAGGGAAGAGAGGATGCAAAAAAGGAGACAGCTAAGCTTGTGAGTGTTTGTTTGTGGGAAGGCTAAAGGATGGTGTGGCTCCCTGCTGTGTTATGGTGTATCAACTTCTTTGTTGCTGTGATGAATTTTACTTTCTTGTGTCGGGATTTGACTTTCTGGTATCTGAATAAACATTTTGTTTCTGTCTTCTATATGGAGAGTCTGTCATATTTTGTGATTCAGAATATTCATAGCATATTCATAATCACTGTCGGTGCTGTGAATATTGTGTTGGTGCTACACATGTACCTAGGGCTTTAGAATTTTAAAATAAGACACCTATTTTGTTAATTAAATATGTATTTTCTAAGCACCCACCATGTGCTGAGAGACATAAAAAGTTCAGATTAAATACAATATATATCGTGTTTTTTACCATTTAGGAGGGGGGTAAGAAAACAGCACAAATGACACATAGTAGTGCATAAAAAGTAAACTAAAAAGAAACAAATTGCTACATGTCTGAGAAGGTTTGCTAGCCATAGGCAGCTTGGTGGTGTGGTGGACAAAATGCTGACTGGGTCTGGAGTGCAGCCTCAGACATTTACTAGTTGTGTGACTCTGAATAAGTCCCTTAACCCCTGTCTGCCTCAATTCCCTCAACTGCAAAATTGGGATCATAATAGACTTACCTCACAGTTATGAAGATCAAATGAGATACAGTGCCTGGAACAGAGTTTATGCTTTAAAGATGCTCATTTTCTTCTTTCCTTTCTCCAAGGAAGTTAGAAACACTTTTCTGAAGGGTGTGACATTTGAATTAAGCTCTGGATAGATGGGAATTCAGCAGTTAAAGAAGAAGAGGACATTCTGGACAAAGGACAGTCACATGCGAAGGCAAAGAGGTGGAAGAGTCCAGTGTGTATTGAGAGGGTCAGTAGTAGTCTAGTTTTGGGCTTGGATTTAGAGTGTGGGATATGTGGAAGGAAGTCATTTGAGGTAAGGCCAGAAGGACTAAGTATCCTAACACTGTGGAAAGTCTGAATTTCAAGTGGAGAAGTTTAAACTTTACTTATTAGACAAAATCATTTGCTCCTCACAACAGCCCTGTGAGGTAGCTAGAGCAAGAATCATTGGGCCTATTTTTATAGATGAGGGCACGATGGTGCAGACTGCAAAGGAAGGTTCATTTTACTAGGAGTCGGGAGAACCTGGGATTCCAGCCTCAGCTGTGCTATGTGAACTTCTCTGGGCCCTTAACGTTCTAGGTGTATGGAGTGTTCAGAGTGGACTAGCACCTCTGGTGTCATACCTTAATGAGCTCTTTTCCACTTTCACCCACCTCTAACCTGTGGCTCCAAAAAGCTGTGGCAAGTGCAGCAGCCACACCTTGGTAAAACTGTCTTGTCAGACGGGCCAAACCTAATTCAGGGTAACTGATAGACCTCAAACCCCTCAGCAAGTTAGTAGGTTGTCTACCGCAAGTATATGAAGACTTCCTCCAGCAGAATGGACTGGTGGGAACAATTTTTTCCAATGATCTTGAAGGCAACTGAAGCAGGCACTCTGGAGAGCTTAGAACTTGGTCAGACATTGAAGATGCCAAGGTTATCCACTGCACCCTGGGCCATCACCAGTCATCTTGCCTTTTGTCTTACCCCTGGACTTTGATAATTCTGGAAGAGAGAGTGAGGTTGATGACTTTATGCAACTCTTCCTCACTTAAATTCAGTTCACCCATGAGTCAAGATATCACCCCATGATGCCACTGGTTTTCTTAAAAAACAAAGGATGAAAAACAACAATTTCCTAGGTTGTAAAATGAGAGATTGTGTCTTTACCAGTTTGAAAGACGCTTCCAATTCTAGTTCCAGATTACAGAAAATTAACCGAGGCTCACATAGGTCAATTAACTCGCCCAAAGTCACACAGTAACAGACAACACGAAGAAGACAATGACAACACGTCATACTGCAGAAGAATTAAAAGAATGACATACTAAATAAAACAAAGAAGTATTTAGGTTTTTACCTACCAGAAGCTAATCTACAAAATAGATTATCTGTTGCAAATTTGAATACTGGGCTGGCTTCCTCCTGTCACCAAGAATATTTCAGAACTGCTTCCACCTACCATCAGTTGTCATGTGTTTTAGGAATGCAAATTCAATTTAATGTTAGCGTAAGCATAAGGTTGTTGGGAAGGTAATTCTGTTGCCAGAAAAGATCACGTAATGAATTCTAAGGCCGAATAGATATGAATTTTGGATTCCTTGACTGGCCAAGGATGAGGCTGATGGAACCTGAGCTGCATCTTCCGGAGGAAGAATCAGGCTTGCTCTAATACATGAGGCTAGCCTGCATATCTAAGTCTAGTCATCTGTTTCCTAAATAAGTATCCTGCGTCATCATGAAGCAAGGGCTGATACAGAGTGGACAGGTAAGAACAGCCTGGTTATTACACACTGGAAGAACAACTCAGAAGCAAATGCCCTGAAGATGGATTATCTAAAGATCAAGCAATAAATCAGCCAATACTGTCTCCTAAATAAAGTGCCTACTATGTGTCAATATGCCGGGGATACACATGCAAAAGTAAAACTATCCTTGTTCTCAAGGAGCCCACGTCACCCATTTTTAAAAACAAAGAATAAAAATAACAAAGCACACATTATCTGGTTCCATAGATGGAGATTAAGTGTACGTAGGATCATAAAATTTAGATGACTCAATGGGAAATCAGGTGATGCATGTTGGACATAAGTAGGATGCATCGTGTTACCACTAATGACTTACATGTAAACTATGGTATAAGGAATATTGTCCAAGAAATGTATGATCCAAAATAAGGTAGGTGGAGTTCGGTAATTAGCAAGAGCAAGGAATGACAGATAGATAGCTCAAATGTTGTAGCAATGATTTGTTAAAGGACCCGGAGAAACAATTCTTCAGCACCAGATAGACACCCTGTTGAGGATTAATGAGAAGATAGAACAAGAATCTCACAGGCTGAGGAGGCAGGAATGGCTTGTGATCTGCACTGTATCTAGCTTGCATTGTCTCTATCTGTTTGCATGTTGTCTCTCCCGTTATATTTTAAGCATCTTGAAGTCAGGAACTGTCTTTTGCCTCTTTTTGTATATCCAGCACTGGCAGATTTCTTGTTGTTCAGGTTTTTCAGTCATGTCAGACTCTTTGTGACCCCATTTGTGGCTTTCTTGGCAAAGATACTGGAGTGATTTGCCATTTCCTTCTCCAGCTCATTTTACAGATGAGGAAACTGAGGCAGACAGGGTGAAGTGACTTGCCCAGGGTCCCACAGCTAGGAAGCGTCTGTGGCTGAATTCAAGAAGATAAGCCTTCTGGATTCCAGGTCTAGCACTCTATCCTCTACACCACCTAGCTGCCCCAAATGTTTATTGATTGATTAATTGATTGTACTCCTAGAAGGTATATCTGCATTTATGAGATCAAAAATCACGTATCTATGAAAGATTTAGAATTGACACCTGGAAAAGAATCTTAGAAGTAATTTATCTTTTCCCCTTATCAGTTAGCTTAGTTCACACAAGTAAGTATAAGAGATGGAATTGGAACCCAGGTCTTCGGACTCCAAATTGAGTGTTCTTCCCATTACATCATATGGTGAAGGAAGAAGAGGGGCCATGAAGGCTACATCTGGACAAGATAAAAGGAATTTAATAAAAAGATCTTGACAGGGCAGAATGCTAGAATGAATTACATAATATAAAATCTTATGTAAAATCTCTTTGGGTTCAAAAAATCACTTGCCAAGTACCAGAAGGTAGAGGCAAGATTAGATAGAAGTACGTGTTTAAAAAATCTGGGATTTTTAGTGGACTGCAATCTCAGTATTAATCAGCAATTTGACATCACATAAAAAATGTCAACTTTTGCCCATTAGACTACAAGAATCCTTCATTCTCTTGACCCAGCATCCTAGGCTAAACCAACAGAGGGTAAACTCTGATAGGTTTTATGATGATGAAAAGGCTTTGAATGCAATTTTGACAGAGTAAGTTTAGTGCCCAAAGACCAATCTAGCTAAATATGAGAAAGATCAATAACTGGCTTGACAACTAGACCATGAATTCCTGGTTATGACAACTTATGAGGCAAATAAAAATAAAAATGGCCTCTGTTCCTATGAGATAACCTCCCAACCTTCTTCTTCCTTAGTGACATTTGTGGAATGGTCAAAAAACAATAGATAGATAAAAGGTATCATTTTTAGCTTGTTGATAGATATTATCTTGCAATGTCCAATGAACAATAAATTAGCATAGTACTAGAAAATCCAAACCATATCATTATTGAGGTTCTAAAATCCTATAATTCCAATATCCTGCTATTTTCATAATAAATTCCAGTAGGAGACCAAAGAAAGTTGCCACTAAATGGAAAGATGACTCATATATTCTTTTTGGAGAGGAAAAGAGGGGGCTGAAAAGGTTGGTCTCCTCATGCACCAATAATGCAATAAGAAATGAAATGCTTGTTATATTGTCTTGCATTGCTCACAATAAGAATAGGCATAAAGGCAATCATGAAGATAATCGCAGCGAATGTGCCAACATCTGTTGTCGAAGTGAAGAGATAGGAAAATTCTGTGAAAAACTAGACAAGATCTTTGAGATCAAACCAATAAACACTTTGATATTTAGTGACTTCAATGCAAATGAAGGAACAAAGAAGGATAGCAAAGACATGATCATATGACTCATAGTTGAAAATGACTCATCTGAAAAATGAAAGAGGCCAAATATTTATATGAACCACTTACAAGCCTCACACCTTTACATCATGAAGACTTTGTTACAGAAGAGAAGAAGGCACTGAACATTGACAACACTGAATATAACTGAGAAAAATAATAAATTGATTATATTTTAATAGATAGGAACTGACTGCTTACTAATGTTGAAGTCATATCAGAATCATCACTCCGTTTCACGCCCTAGAGAAAGTGAAAGATCGACTTGAAATGAGGAAAAGGTTAGGAACAATATGACTTTTTAGGATTAGATGAATCTGTTATTTTATTGATGTGGGTATTTCCTACAACAGCGCAGACTACAACCCGTCGATATTTCCTTATCCAGTGCCCATCTCCTTCCCTAAATGCTGCACAAGGGGGTCCACTCAATCTTCTGAGAGTCTTTCTTAACAATGCATGGATGCCAATGAAGTATACAGGAGTCCTCAATACTTGAGTCCTTTGCCTTCTTATTTTACAGCTAGTTAATTATGCCTTGCCAGACTTCAACCCTGAATTACTTTGGTTTTCATCCACTAACTTTGCTTCCATTTGCATTCTACTGAAGGAGTCAGAGAAGTTATAAAACCGTGTTGACTAGGTCCACTACAACTTTGTTACACAATCTCAACTGAGCTCTCACTGCAGCAAGGCAATACTTTTATACATACCTGATAGATTCACTCTCCCACTCACAACACTGGCTGTTCTAAACCTTTTTATCCCTTATAACACTCCCTTGACCTCCTCTCAGCTGTGAACTTTGCCTCATACTTTGCCAAAAAAGCAGGTCATTTGCTAAGAGCTCTTCCTTCTTTTTTCTGTTACATCACTTGGATATCTTCACCCATTATTTCCTCCTTCATCCCATCTTCTCTAGCAAATTTCTCTCACTCTCATTCTTACTGTGTCATGATTTATCCGTCTTTCCCTATCTCCTGGTTGCTTCTCTTCTGCTTATAAATATTCCCATGTTGCTTCTATCCTTGAAAATCCCTTCCTTTATCCAAATATGCCTGTTAGCTATCATCCTATATCTTTCCTCTCCTTCATGGCTGAACTCCTTACGAATGCCATTATATACTACAAGCCTTAATTTCCTCTCCTTTCCCCCTTTTTATAAATGCTTTGTAATCTAGCTTCCTGCCTCATCATTCAATAGAAACTGCTTTTCAAAAAAGTTACCAATGATCTCTTAATTGCCAAATCTAATGACCTTCCCTCAATCTTTATCTTTTTTGACAACTGTGCAGCTTTTGACACTGTTAGTCACTATCTTCTCCTGAATACTATCTCTTTTCTAGGTTTCATGACACTGTTATCTCTTGGCTCTTCTCCTACCTGTCTGACCATCACTTCTTGGTGTCTTTTGTTGGATCTTCATATACCACATCATTTCTAATGTTGGATGTCTCCCAAGTGTCTGCCATGGGTCTTCTTCTCCCTACATATTATATCTTTTGGTTATGTCATCATGGGTTAAATCAGCTCCATGTAGATTCCCAGATCATTATTTTTAGTCTTAGTCTTTTTCTTGGGTTCCATTCTCTCATAAACTGCCTCTCAGACATCTTGAACTAGATGTTTCATAGATATCTCAAACGAAATCATTATCTTTCCCCTCGAATCCTCCCCTCTTCCAAACTTCCTTCTAGTCACCCAGGTTTACAACCTAGATTCCATCCTCATTCACACTCATATCGTTGCCAAATATTGTCATCTCTGCCTTCACAATATCTTGTTTCCTCTTCTCTCTACTAGCACAACTATCACCCTAGTGTAGGCCCTCATCAGTTCACATCTAGATTATTTAAATAGCATTCTGTTTGGTCTTCCTTCAAATCTCACTTTATTCTAATCCATCTTCAATTCAGGCACCAAATGATTCTTTTAATGTACTAGTCTAACCATCTTTCTCTTTATCTCTGTCTGTCTGTCTGTCTCTGTGTCTCTGTCTCTGTCTTTCTCTCTGTGTGTCTTTTTCTCTGTCTCTATCTCTTATACACACACACACACACACACACACACACACACGACTCAATAAACTCTAATTGCTCCCTATTACCTCTAAGGCCAAATATAAAATCCTCTATTTGGCTTTTAAGGCCCTTCACAATCTGGCCTCTTTCTACCTTTCCATTTTTCTTACATTTTATTCCCTTCTAGACACTCTAATGATCCAGTGTCACTGGCATAATTGCTTTTTCTTGCACATAACACTCTATCTCTAGGCTTCATGTCTTTTCACTGGTTGTTTCTCTTGCCTGGAATGAAGTTCTTTCTCACCTCCTTCCTTGACTTCTTCAATACTCAGCTCAAAACCCCCAATCATCAGAAGGCCTTTCCTAATTCTCTGATGACATGGCCTGCTTCTCTCTGTTTCCGGCCACATATCTTTCTGATGACATCCTTTATGCCACTTCTATCACATAATTCGTCACTGGTAATATGTTTTAGCCTAACTGTGCTCACTATGTGCCTCCTCATTACCTATGGGTTAACATGTGCTTCAAACTCTTCACAACACAATGAAATAACATCACTGAAAAAATACTGACGTTAAAAAATAGAGATGATTTCCAAGAGAATTCTGGGGCCATAAAAAGCACTTCATAGTTTCCCAATGCATTCAAGCTTGTTCTGCTCCTCCTACTCAACTTTGGGCCCAGCTCATTGATCATTCTAAGGGTCTGTCCAAGATATATGTACTGATAATCTATTTCCATGGTCTATCCATCCAGACACATAACATTGTTTTTGACAATAGGTATTTATCATTAAGAAGAAGACTGTGAATAACGAATATATTCAACTTGACCAATTCAAAAGGTTGTTAGGAACAAAAAAATGGGAAAGGAAAAAACGGTAAAGATATTATCACTAATTCCAGTAGAATTTAACTGACATAAAATAATAGCCAGAAGAAGATCCAAAACAGCCCAGAATATAATTGAGCAGTAAATCCGTGAATATATGACCTCCTTTCTAAGTGAAAGGCAACAGTATTAAGGATGACACTCACTGGGAGTACAAATTCATTTTTAAAACATTAAAGAGGAGGATGGTGGAAAATGATAAGTAGTATTGTCTCATAAAACAGTTAAAATTGTTAGAAATAAAACAAGACTACAGAAAGTTTCATGTGAAAACCAATTGAGTCACAACATTCTAGGAACATTAATAGATGAAACTGATGTGAGAACAAAAACATAGAGGTAAGATGGAACAAACTTGTCAGTGTTTCTTGAATGATTTATCTTTATCTTCAGTGACAGAACTACCACATTTTGGTCTCAACACCTCAAGTCCTGGAGTACTACGTAAAGATGTAGGAGTGGAATAAGAAGATAAAGTTAGGAAGAAAGCCTGAACCAGACCAAGTATGCAAGGGAAATCTCAACTGGAGGCAACAAAATTATTAAAGTGTTACTTGATTATCTTAGAAGTTATTTGAAGGAAGAAAGATACCAATTCCTTCCTGTACTCAACTACAGATGATGTTCACACCCAGAAAAAGACAATAAAATGAACATCAACGACTGCCACTCAATTTCTAATTTTTATATGATCTATGTATATTGAGAGGGTCCTTCATGAAAATATGAGAAAAATGGGAAGACTCTTACCAATTAGTTTCTACAAAAGACCACGCCTTTTTCGAAAGTTTTTTTCAAATTAATTTTGTTTTCTCATCATAGTTATTTCTGCCTATATTCTCCCCCTCCTATCCCACCACCCTGACTCACTATCTAGTGAGAAAAGAAATCTACTGATTAAAAAAAAGTTAAAACCATTTAACACAGTGACCCTCTCTTGTACAACATTTCATTCTCATGGTATTCCCTTTCTCCAGAGAAAGGAAGGATATCAGTGGCCATGTCGGGGTCAGGCATACAAATGGACAATGAATGGACCGTAAATTGAATGGGAGGGATAGAGTGAGTTGGACGGCATTTGCAAAACTGTGTAAAACTTTGAGTAATCTCAAGCCATTTCTTCACATAAATATCCATCTTTTAAACACAAATGTTCTCCTGGAAACATATGATTGTAAATCAACAAACACCACAATCACCAAAGGATCAAAGCCACAGGTGACCCAAAGGGTATGAAAAAATGTGTATTTTGGGTGCAAGCAAGATGCATAATCTTCTAATGATGACCTATAAGCAAGTGGCGTAAAAATATTATTGAAGTAATGTAAAAATTAAAAAAAATAAAATTGGATAACCATATGACAAGGTGGATGGATAAGAAATAGAGAGCTTATGCATGCTACTTGTTCCCAAGACACATAAAACGTTTTCAATACATTAGATGTGGAAGAAGATCTCTAGAATTACATTGATTCTGTCTTCTACAGAGGATCTATGAAAGACTATAGACAAGGAGATAGGGAAGGAGAATTGGAGGGAGAGGAGTTTAGTGGAGAGGAAGTCAGGAACTTCTGGATTCGAATTTTGCTTCAGATACTTACTAGCTCTGTAACCCAGGACAAGTCATTGAAACCACTCCATATTTTGGTTTCCTCATCTGTAAAATGAAGGGGTTAGACTTGATCTATGTATGATCTCTGGTCTAAATTTGTAGTCACCTCACATGAATAACCCAGGATGAGACAGCATAAATGAATTGTAATCTATGCTAATAGAGGGAAAATCTATTTCATTGAAATGCCTAAAAATTTGGAACACCTTGTATTGAGCCAAAATCTGATGTCTCATAACATCTCCCCATTGTTCATAGTCTTCCAGGAGTCAAGAAAAAAACAAATCAAATCCACCATTTAGGCTGTTTGGACTGGGCTCCTCCTCACTGAGGGCAGAGACAGGGAAGAGATAGAGACAGAATCATCAAGAATGATTGATGTATACACATATGTAGCCCCTAACACCAAAAGAATTCCACTAATGTGTATTTATCCTTATCCAGTCCATATATGATTGGGTGTTCAAAGGTACCTGGGTTCTGCTTTTCCTAGATTTGTAAAAGACTCCAGTCTCCCTTGGTCTACTTCAGGACTACACCACTTGAGCATCTCCTAATTAATGTATAACCTAAATAAATTCAATTTCCTGGGTATCAGTTATTTGTGTGACTTCATTTCATAGAACCAGATCAAGACAGCAGATCAACAGTGGTGATGAAGCAGATGCATGTGCCTTTTTTGTATCTCTTTATTGTTAGTGATGGTTGTGAAAGGCCTTTGTGGTTTTAATAGCCTATATTCTAAGGTCCCTGGTGGTTCTGACATTCTATATTCTCTGTTCTAAACTCTCTGATAGAGAGTTTATATACTTCTGTCTTCTTTATTGTAAGACTTCTTTCATCCTTGACATCCAATTAAGTCTAGAGGATCAGATTTTCAATACTGGACCATAACCACAATCTTTCTAGCCCAACCTAGGATGCTGTCTTAGGAAGCAGGTACAAGCACAATCACATAGCACTATGTGATGGTATTACTGTCCTTGATGCCAATCTTTTTCTGTCAGTGTGATAAATAGAAGTCTCTTCTGAGTACCCACTGAAATGCAGAGCACAGAATTGATACAATAGAAGCACCTTAAGGACAGACACTATTTTATTTTATCTTTGTACTGTTAGTGCCTTACACACAGTAGGTGCTGTGTAAATGGTTGTTGAATTGGATGTGAGAATATAAAAAAGAAAAGACATAGCCAGAGATGTTGATAGAAATAGAATCAAAAACACATTGAAAACAAATTTATTATTTTTTTTATCATTCTTTTCTTTTAAAATTTTGAGTTACAAATTCTCTCTCTCTATTCCATACCTCCCCCACCCATTGAAAAGGCAAGCAATATAATATCAATTATTCTTGTGAAATCATGCAAAACATTTCCATATTAGCCGTATTGCATATCACAAAAGCAACAATGCCAAAAAGTCAGAATGCAAGAAAATTATACTTCAATTTGCACTCAGAATTCATACATTCTCTCTCTGGAGGTGGATAAGCCTTTTTTCATCATGAGTCATTTGGAATTGTCTTGGATCATTATATTGATCAGAGTGGAAAAAGTCTTTTACTGTTGATCATTATTACAATATTGCTTACTGTGCACAATGATCTCCCAGATCTTTTGACTTTACTTTGCATCTGTTTATATAGGCCTTTCCATATTTTTTTTAAATTTTTTTTAAAGCAATCGGGATTAAGTAACTTGCTCAAGGTTACACAGCCAGTTATTTCTGGGTGTGGTGCTGAGTATCTGAGCCTGGATTTGATCCAGGTCATCCCGACACTGGAGCTGGTGCTCTTACTCGCTGAGCCACCTGGCCGCCCCTAAGCAATTGGGGTTAAGTAACTTGCTCAAGGTTACATGGCCAGGTGTTTCTGGGTGGGTGCTAAGTGTCTGAGCCCAGGATTCGATCTCCAGGTCTTCTCAACACTGGAGCCGGTGCTCTTATTCGCTGTGCTACCTGGCCGCCCCCTTTCCATATTTTTTTAAACCAATCTCCTCACTATTTCTTATAGTTATTGTGTATTCTGTCACAGTCAAGTGTGACAACCTCTTCAGCTATTCCCCAACCAATGGGCATCCCCCCTCAAGTTCCAGTTCTTTGCTACCACAGAAAAAACTTCTATAAATATTTTTGCACATATATGTCCTTATCCTTTGATTTCTTTGGGATATAGAGCTACTAGTGGTATTGCTAGGTCAAAGGGTTTGCACATTTTCGAAGCCCTTTGGGCATAGTTCCAAATTGTTCTCCAGAATTAGACTAATTCGCAACTCCACCAATAATTTCGTGTACTTATTTTCACTTCTCTTTTCTAATATTTGCCATTTCTGATGAATGTGATGTGGAATCACAGAGGTTTTTAAATTTGCATTTCTCTAACCAATAATGATTTAGAATATTTTTATTCATATAACTATAGAGAGTTTTGATTTCATCTTCTTAAAGCTTTCTGTCCTTTGACCATTTATCAGTTGGGGAATGGTTCTTATTTTTATGGATTTGATTTAGTTCCCTATTTGTTTGAGAAATGAGACCTTCATAAGAGAAACTTGTAATTTTTTTTAATCAAGTGTTTATTAACTTCTAGTTTACATCATTCATTCTGCAAGATTTTGAGTTACAAATTTTCTCCCTGTTTTTCCCCTACCCACCACCCCAAAATAGCGATCCCACTGGATATCCCCTCCTCCTATCTGCTCTCTCCCATATCTTCTCCCATACCCCCACCAACTTTCCAGTAGGACATGGTGGATCTCTATGCTCCAGTGCCTGAATGTCTTATTTCTCAGTTACATGTAAAATAATATTAATAATAATAATATATATTTAAAGATTTGATTTTAAAACTTTGAATTCCAGATTCATTTCCTTCCTCCCTTGTCACCCACCCTTACTGGGAAGATAAGCAGTTCAGTATAGGCTGTACATGTGTAGCTATGCAAAACATTGCCATAGTGGATATATTGCAAAAGACTGACTATATTTCCCTCCCTCCTATCCCACCTCCCACTTGTTCTATTCTCTACTTTGATCCTTTCCCTTTTCAAAAGTGGGCTCTTCCAACTTCCTTCCCTCCCAGCCTGCCCTCCCTTCCATCATCCCCCCTCTCATCCCCTACCCCCCCTACTCTCCTGTAGGGTGAGATACTCTATTTAGTGTGTATGTCGTTCCCTCCCTAAGCCAAATTCAATGAGAATAAGGTCAACCCATTCCCCTTTGCCTTCCTATTCTTCCCTTCCTTTGTAACCACTTTCCCTTGACTCTTCTATATGAGATAGTTTACCCTGTTCTGTCTCTCCCCATCTCCTTTCATTTCATTCCTCTCTCACCTCTTAATATCACCTTTTAAGTATCATCCCTTCCTATTAAATTGGTTCTGTGCCTTCTATCAATGTATACTTGTAAACATATATACATGCATTCACATATGTATTCATATACCCATATACCCTCCTATATAGACATATGTATATATGTGTGTGTGTCTATATAGGAGGGTATACAGGTATATGAATATATATATATATATATATATATATATATATATATATAACATTTGTATTCCCTTCAACTATTCTCAAACTGAGAAAAGTTTCATCAGTTACAATTATCATTTTTCCTTGTAGGGATATAAATAATTCAACTTTGAGAAGTTCCTTATGATTTCTTTTCCCTGTTTACTTTCATATGCTTCTCTTGCTTCTTGTACCTGAATGTCAAGTCTATTCAACTCTGTTTTTCTCCACAAGAATGCTTGAACGTTCTCTATGCCACTGAATGACCATATTTTCCCCTGGACCATGATACTCAGTTTTTCTGGGTAGGTGATTCTTAGTTTTAATCCCAGCTCCTTTGACCTCTGGAATATCATCTTCCAAGCCCTTCGATCCCTCAGTGTGGAAGCTGCCAGATCCTGGGTTATCCTGATTGTGTTTCCACAATATTCAAATTGTTTCTTCCTGGCTGCTTGTAATATTTTCTCCTTGATCTGGGAATTTTGGAACTGGCTATAATATTCCTAGGAGTTTTCTTTTTGGAATCTTTTTCAGGAGGTGATTGGTGGATTCTTTGAACCTCTATTTTGCCCTTTGGTTCTAAAACATCAGGGAAATTTTCCTTGAGAATTTCTTGAAGGATGATTTCTAGGTTCTTTTGTTGATCGTGGCTTTCAGGTAGTCCAATAATTTTTAAATTCTCTCTCCTGGATCTATTTTCCACGTCAGTGGTTTTCCCAACGAGATATTTCACATTGCCTTCTATTTTTTCATTTGTTTGGATCTGTTTAATAGTATCTTTATTTCTCATAAAGTCAGTATCTTCCATTTGCTCCAATATAATTCTGAAGCAATGATTCTCTTCATTGAGCTTTTGAGATTCTTTTTCCATCTAGCAAATTCAGCTTTTTAAGGCATTCTTCTCCTCATTGCCTTTTTCAGCCTCTTTTGCCATTTGAGTTAGTCTGTTTTTTAAGGTGTTATTTTCTTCAGTCAGGTTGTTGACTCTCATTTCATAATTTTCTTGCATCATTCACATTTCTCTTCCCAATTTTTCCTCCACTTCTCTTATTTGGTTTTCAAAATCCTTCTTAAGGTCCTCTATCGCCTGTAACCAGCTCACATTTTTCTTGAAAGCTTTTGGTGCATGAGTTCTGACTTTGCTGTCTTTCTCCTGCTCCATGCTTTGATCCTTTTGTCCCCAAAATAGGAATGTAAAGTTGGGTTGCTCTGCTTGCTCTGCTTCCCTTGTTTGCTCATGTTGCCACGCAATTACTTGACTTTTGGGCTTTTTGCCACAGTAGGACTCTGCTACCAGACAGGGGAACTTTATCCTAATTGCTGAGGTTTTCTCAGCTGCTGAAAGTATTAGTTGGGTGCCCTCTCTGAAGCCTCCACACACTTTGGCAAGCTGATCGCACACCCCAGGACCTCTACCCTAGATTGCAATCCAGATCCAAGCAGGTTAAAGCAAGAGTGGTTACCCCTCAGAATGGTTGCTTGGTCCCCCTACACTCTGCAGACCAGGAGCTGAAGCTGCCATGTGAATGTGACAGCACAGCCACTGTGCCTCAACCACCTGTCACCCTGAGGGCAAAGGTCAGCCACACTCCTGAACTATTGGATCCCAAAGTCCATACTGCCCTGACCTCTCACTTTGTCCTTAACATCTATGTGTTGATGATTCTGGAAACTACCATAGCTACTGGTGATCTGAAGTCCCTCCAGCTGGCTGCTGGCTGTGGCTGCTCTGAGGCTAAGATCTCTGGCTCACGTGGGTCTGGGCTTGGCTCCCAGAGAACTGTAGTGGCTGCTTGTTGCCAGCTTGCCAGGATATCCTCAGTGGGAGGTTAGCTTCTCTGTGTCATTTTGTGCATTCTGTAGCTCCAAAGTTTCTTCAGAGTCACCTTTTACATGAATTGGAGGTGGTGGAAGCTGGAACCCCACAGAAGTCCTGTTTCTACTCTGCCATATTGACTCCGCCCCCTCAATTTGTTGTAATTTTTAAACATTTTACTTCATTATCTATGGCATCTTTTAGCAAAATGTAGTTTCCCTGATTATTTCTTTTAATTAGGTCAATTTTTTTTTTGCTTTGTCTGAGATCATGAGTGCTACCTCTGCCTTTTTTACTTTTAGCTGAGGCATAATAGATTCTGCTCCAGTACTTTATTTTAACTCTGTGTATGTCTTTCTGTTTTAAGTGTGACTCTTGTAAGCAGCATATTGTTAGATTTTGGTTTCTAATACAGTCTGCTATCTGCTTCCATTTTATGGGTGAGCTCATCCCATTACACTCACAGTTATGATTACTAACTCTGTATTTCCCTCCATCCTATTTTTTCCTGTTTATCCTTCTCTCTCTTTTTATCCCATTCCCTCCTCAAAAGTCTCTGGAGAAGTCTTGTCATTTGTTCATTTTTCTGCCCTATTTCTTGACTTTGAACTTCATGTTAAAGTTGGCCTCTGCTTGGCTGGGGATGGGGAGATACTGTCCCAAACTTAAGGATTTTTCATGCTGCTGTTTGCAGTGAGGATCGGCAAGTTCTCAGTGCTTCTGAGTTGGTGTTATTTTGGGAGAAATTTGCTCATTGCTCTCTTAGTCTGTGCTCTAGTCTTTACCCAGGCCCCTGTTCCACTGCAGCCACAAGCACTAGTGCTCCTCTCTACCGTGAAACTGTGACTAGGTTCCCTGCTCCCTTTTGACTGGCCACAAGTGACCCTCTCCTCCCTGGAACCCACTGGAACCCACTGGAACTGAGACTCTCACTCACTGCCAGCTGCCCCCAGTGCTAGCAAAGGGTTCCCCCTTGATCTCTTTCTGACCAGTTGTCCTACCTACTTGCCTCCTCTGGGTTGAGAACTCCAAAAGTTGCTGTTGTGGTGTATGTTGTTATTACTGTTATGGCGGCCTCCAAGGCCTACTTTTGAGGCTCCGACCATGCTCTGGACCTGTGTCTACTCTTGTGTTGCAGACTTCTTCTGTCAACCTTCCAAGTCTTAGTCTGTGAAAATGTCTCACCCCAACCTTTTCTTGGCTCTGCTGCTCCAAAGAAATTGATGTGTTAATCACTTGGGGAATTACAAAAGTGAATTAAGGCAAAAGGCCTCCTTTTAAGGAGTCTATTGTCACTAGGAGGGATGAGACAGGCACACAACATCAATCTTCTTTGAAGAGTATTAAGAGTAAAAAAACTGAATTAAAGTTACAAAGTGCCATAGTCTTGTTCTCAATGCAAAGGGTAAAACAACAAGTCCCTGCCTTCACAGAGTTGCAATCAAGCTAGAAGTTTGACTAAAATCAGAAGCCTAAAGTAATCCCTAGAAAATAGCTTAGACATTGTATGTCAGTGAGTTCAGGATCACAATGATAGTGCTCTTTCCGCCTGGTGAAATCATGGCCTCCCCCATACCTTCTGATCTGTGTGACTCTTCACTATGTCTTTGTGTAAAACTTGTAAAGAATCCCTATCACTTTACCCTACAACCATACAATTTTTCTTGTCTGCTCCCAAACAAGGTGTAGCCTTAAATATTCAGAGCATATACTTTGTTCCACTTCACATACTTCCTGAGTCCTCATTTTGAATGTTACAGGATTAACGTAATCAAGTGATCATCTTCAGCCAGGTTTCTCTCCATACAGCAAGTGTATTTCATGTAAACTGAGGAGAACTCTTAGGTAGAGGCTGAATAGAGTCATAGAGGTCATATACTTACTCTTTTCTAAAGGTTGCAACTCCACATTGCCTGAATGAAAAACTCACCACTTTAATATACTCATCCTCCTGAGGTCATCTAACAAAGGTCAACAAACTTTATTTTTGGTGCCTATTTAATATTTACTACACATTCTCAAAAAAAAGTATGGACAATGTGTACTCACCCTGCTACATCCCAATAACAAGAATCTCAATGACAAAAGTTTTAAAAATTTTGCAAAAAAAGGATCCAATATCAATTACTTATGTGTATGCATACATTTGTATATGACTGTATGTGAATGGTTTCTAAAATTTAGGAGGACCACATTAAAATTTTTTATAAAAATTTAAGAATGCCCAATGGTTTCTGGCTAGCACTTGCAAATTTAATGGAGGTAAAGTATCTCACCTTTGAGAAAAATCTAAGTTTTAAAAGCTGATTCTTCTTCCTTTAAAATGAGTGAATGATCTATTATAAGGTTAACTTTAAACTGCTACCAGACATAACCAATGAAATTTACTTTGTGACTATTTTCATTTGAATAAATGAATTTCAACACATAAAATATCCATAACAGCTTGTCAGTCTCTCCCTCTGAGTCTGGTTTGCTTTTCTCTGTTGGTTTATTCCTGAACATTTTTCTCTTTATGTGGCTTACATTCTGTTCTGGTCCCATCTTCTGCCCTTGGTATTTTTATATACCACTAGGCCAATACCCCGAAGATATCAAAGAAAAAAGGGGACCTATATGTACAAAAATATTTAAAGAAGCTCTTTTTGTAGTAGCACTAAGCTGGAAATTCAGGGAATGGCTAAAGCAAATTATGGCACATAAATGAAATATTACTGCACCATAAGACATGGTGAAATGGACAATTTCAGAGAAATCTGGGAAGACCTGTGTGAACTGATGCCGAGTGAAGTGAGAAGAACCAAGAGAACAATTACAAAATAACAACATTACACAGGTTCGAGAGCTCCCAACCAATGCAAAGGCCAACTAGGATTCCCAGGGATTAATGATGAAACATGCGACACACCTCTTGATATAAAGGTGATAGAATCAAGATGCAGAATAAGACATAAATTTTTGGAAACCACCAATGTGGGAATTTGTTTTAGTCAATTGTATATATTTATGACTGAGGTTTTCCTTCTCTCTCCCCCCGACTGTCCCCAAATAGGGGAGGGAGGGTAAGGAGGGATAGGGATACAATAAAAAAAAAAGAAGAGGAAGGAAAGAAGGTCATTGAGATCATTTTTTTAATACAGAGAAGAAAATAGAAGGAATGTCAGAAAGAAGCACAGAGAAGCAGGACACCCTTGAAAGGTGTGGTTTGAATTCTTTATACTTAAAAAACTAGTTATACATTAAGAGGCATCTATACAATCTTCTTTTTCCTGTCTTACTAGGTATATGGAAATGCCCATTTTATTTGTTTTTTGCAAAGTTAACAATAAAAATATTTCAGAACTATTTCATATTTGTTTTCCCCAGGATTCTTAAGACTCCTTGAATTTCAGGATTTGAAATTGAGAAGAATCTTAGATGGTAGAATTAGGATTATTAGATTTAGGGCTAGAAGGAACTAGAGAGGTCATTTAGCCCAAGTCCCTCATTTTATTGTGGATAGAACATTGTGCCTGGAGTCAAAAAAACCTGGGTTCAAATTCAGCCTTAGGTATTTACTAGCTATGTGATCCTGGGCAAGTCACTTAACCACTCTCTCAGTTTCTTCAACTGTAAAATGGGGATAATAATAGCACCTATCTGCCACAGTTGTTGTGAGGATCAAAGGAGATAATTAATGTAGAGGGCTTGGCACAGTGCCTGACTTGTAGTAGGCACTTAATAAATGTTTGTTCCCTCCCTCCTTTTCAGAGGCCCGGTCACTTAGGTGACTTGCACAAAATCATATAGAGAGTGAGGGTAGAGCTAGGACCCAAGCCCAGCTTCCCAACTTCAGGTCCAGCGCTCTGTGCATTGCTCCCCACTGCTCCTGGCTGTGGCCTCCAGCTCATCATTCTTCACCACATTACCATATGTGGATCTATCACAATTTATTCAGCCATTGTGGGGGTGGGGTTTGCATTTTTAATGGCACATTCACTACTGGAACAATCGTTCTGCTAGCCTGTGCTAACAGAGAATTTGATTCAATGGCAGTCTCTGCAAGTCAGACAGAGGTATTTAGAGGACATTTAACACAAGGCATTGTAAGTCCCGAGAGCACTTTGCCAGTGTCAGCTGGTGCCTGCTTTGTAAAAGGGTATTTTGTGTGTAATAAAAACATCAAAGCTCCGATATTTCCCCATCATGGGGTACAGTGGATACAGTGCTGGATCTGGCATCAGGAAGACCTGAGTTCAAATTCAGTCTCAGACACTTACCAATTATGTGACCCTGAGCAAGTCAATTCACCTCTGTCTGCCCTGGTTTCCTCAAATGTAAAATGGGGATAATAATAGCACCCATCTCCCAGTGTTGTTGTTGGTATCAAATGAGATAATCTTTGTAAAGCACTTAACATAGTATTGGGCACATAGTAGGTGCTATATAAATGCTATCTTATCAATAATGTTATTATTATTATTAAAACCCAAGTACTTAGATCCCTACCAGAAGATTCATTGAAGGAAACTTATAGATCACCTAGTCTGACCCATTCATTGTACAAAGGAGGAAACTGAGTCACTAAAAAGTGAAGAAAGGTCACACAAGTAATAAATAACAGAATCAGGATTCAAATTCAAGTCCCTTGGCTTTAAATTCAGCTTTCTTTCCACTACACTGAAGTATCTATGTTCTATGTTTGTTTTTGTTGGGTTTTTTTTTGTGGTAGTATCTGAGTGGTCCATCTTCTTTCTTGTGTATTTAACACCAATGACTATGAGGGTCAGAAGGGGCTTTCAAATTTGTTGAAGGGTGGCTAAGAGATACAGTGAATAGAGCACCGGCCCTGGAGTCAGGAGGACCTGAGTTCAAATCTAGCCTCAGACACTTAACACTTATTAGCCATGTGACCTTGGGCAAGTCACTTAACCCCAATTCCCCTACCTTCCCCCCCTCCAAAAAGCAAAAAAAAAAAAAGGAAAGAAAAAAAAATTGTTGAATACCCCCCTCATTTTCCAGAGAGTGACAGGGAGGGTGACGTAGCCAAAATTGTAAGGTTAGCAAGTATATAAGGTGAGTAGTCTGCTGGCATTTGACTAGTTAGGCCAGTATTTTATCATGAGGAAGGGTTGTTTCTTATTAATGTATCTTTTTCTGTTGTTTGTTTGTTTGTTTAGATTTAGGTGACCACATAAGTTGCAAAACCAGGACTCAAAGTAAGGTCTTCTAGAGCACTTTGCCATCATAATATATACCTGACTTTAAGATTAAAAAAAACAATGGGAGTGGGAAAGGGAGGAAAAAGTTCAAATGTAGAATGGCGCATAAAAATTTAAGAGCTACATTTTAAATGGTAATTGCCATATTTATCATTTCTTAATTACATAGAATAGAAAGCTTTCAAAATATACAGACCTAGGAGAAGAAATTCAGCTATTATTTATGGTGGGATGAATTATGTGGGAATATGACATGGTACATGTACCTCTGTGATCACATATGCAACTGGGGTTGTTCTGATGATGAGTCTACATAAGATGAGTTCATATCCCAATTCTCTTATTCAATTACAAAAAGCAGTATTTTTTTATCCACCTGTGAAATAGCCCTCAGAACATTAAATATGAAAGGATAGTAATGACTCATCATTAAACTGTTTCTATATGAGCCCATCAAAAATGATGAAAAGCACAAGATAAAAACCACAAAAAATTATTAAAATGATAGTGATGGTTTAGAAGTTCCCAAACTTATTGAGCTTACTGCCCCCTTTGGTTGTTTTGTTGTGGGTTTTTGTTTTTGTTTTTTGCTATTTTTTGGAGGGGAAAGGGCAGGCCAATTGGGGTTAAGTGATTTTCCCAAGGTCACATGGCTAGAAAGTGTGTCATGTCCAAGGCTGGATTTGAACTCAGGTCCTCCTGACTCTAGGGCTGGTGCTCTATTCACTGTGCCATCTAGCTGCCCCACCAACCTACTGCCCCTTTAAAAACATTAGCGCCCCTGCCCAAATCCACTTTCTTTAACCCTTTAGCAGTTTTTAAAATTTGCATCTCCCAAGGCTACTACCACCCCCTGGATCATTCCAGTGCCCCACAGGGGGTGGTATCACCTACTTTGGGAACTTATGACTAGATTAAAGTAGCTAACCAATGGATGGTGGCTATGAAATGATTAAGATAGGAGTGGAATCAAAAGGCCCTCTATGGGCAACATCTGTATGAACTCAGTCAAAAATATCTTACCAAAGAAACATGGACCAAATGTCTGTATAATATCTATTTATTTGTAGAAAAGGAGGGGTTTATGATGGCAATTCAGGACCAGGTCATTGCCACAGAAAATGATGGAAGGGTGAACCAGATTAGGTGGCCATGGTAAGTAATAAAAAGAAAAGGTGGAGACAAAGCAACACATCACTACAGGCTATAAAAATCTAACACCCTTTAAATACCTAGCAAGACATGTCCAAATGGCTAGAATCATACATCAGAAGCTTGCTATCTTTTATGAACTAACAGATGACAAATCTCCATATTACAAATACATATGTCAAAATATCCTGGAGAACTCAACCAATAAGCTTTACTGGAAGCAGACCATTATCACGGACCAAATTGTTGCCTAAAAATCACCCAGACATAAAATTTATTCACAAAAACCCTTAAGAAAAGTGTTTTTTATATGAGCCCCTATCCCCATTACTCATAATCTCCAAAGTATAGATATTTGGCTGAGGAGTGCTCTTGGCTCTTTCTGGAGTTGTACTGAGAATGCTTTCAATGAGCCTCCAGAAAATAAATTTACATCATAGTCTTTTTAATTAAGCTACAAAAAGAAGTGATTTTATTCACCTGTGCAATAGTTCACAGGCCAACAAATGTAAAGATAGCAAGATAGTGACTTATCCCAAGGACCATTTCTATCTGAACTGCATCAAAAAAAATGAAATGAGATGATAATGATGATAACTGACTTTAATTTAGTGCTTTAAGGTTTGCAAAGCATGTTTTATATATGCATATATTATCTCATCAATATTTCATTATGTATGTGTATGTATGTATATGTGTGTATGTCTATATACATATATAGACATACACATATAAAATGTCATGTGAGAGGAAGTGTGGTGCAATGGATAGAGAACACACATAGGAGTCAGGAAGACCCAAGTTCAAGTTCTGATTCTGACATGTATTGTCTATGTGACCTTAGATAAGTCATTTAACTTCAATATTCCAGTAATCTCTTTAAATGTCTAAGTTGAAAAGGAGGTGCAAACCTGCACTGTTAGTGAGAGTTTCCTTATAAAGAATTCTCTGTACTAACGAAATCATAGATTTCTCTTGTCCCCAACCCATGAAAAATAAAACATTTGAGATCCACAAGTCTTAGCTGGTCTCCAAGAGTGGCAATGAGATACATGTATGAATTGGGAGTGTATGACTTGATCTTATCTACCCTCAGAATCTTTTTTTTTAAGTGTAGCACTTTATTCCAATAAATATTGATTTACAAAGGATGGAATTTTTATGAAGTAGGAAAGATTGGTTTTGAAATTAAAGAAACTGGGTGGAATCCAAAGTCTGCTAGTAACTACTGTGCAACATCCTCTCTCTACCATCCTCCCATCAGAGGACTGACAAGATTGCACCAGCATTTTTAAAGATCTACTTCCTCTCTTGAAAGTCCATGATCCTATTAATTTATAACTTTTCTACTTGACACAATAAAATTCAAATTAAGTAAAATAAAAAGGGAGAGAGAAAAATCAGAAAAACTAATCTATATTTCGAAAAACTCTGAAAATACATTTAATATTTTACACCAACGGACCTTCACCTCTGCAAAAGAGTAGGATGAGGTATCTTTGGGTCATTCATGCTCTTTGTAGTTTTGCAATATTCACTTTTAATCCTTTTTGTGGTTGTTTCATTGATGGTAAATTGAGTTTTAAATATTTGTTATTTTGAGGTAGAGGACGGTTGCCTTTTCTTTTCAGAAAATCCCATTCTAAAAATTTATTTCTCATGTAGGAAAAATAATCTTGCATAATTTAGATTGTTTTTCCTTGGCATTTGGAAGTGTCCTCCTGGCAGCTTATAATAATTATTACTTAATATTAAAGTTTTAGAGTTTATCTGTAATGTTTCTCTGTCATTCAAATTTGGGATTTCTCTCTGTGGCTTATACATGGCTTCTATCAATCTGCACTAGATCATCTGGTATTTGGAGTACACATATTTCTGCAGTCTTTTTTTTTGTATTGAATTCTATTAAAATACTTTTTACTATTTTATTTATCCCCAGTTAAATGTAAAAAACAATTTGTTTTTAAAACTTTGAATTACAAATTCTCTCCCTTCTTCCCTCCACACCTCATTGAGAAGGCAAGTAATTTGATATAGGTTATACATGTGTAGTCAGTCATGCAAAACATTCCCATATTAGTCATGTTGTGAAAGAAAATATAGATCATAAAAACTCTCAAGAAAAATAAGGAAAGTAAAAAAAAAAGTATGCTTGTAATGGAAATGCAAATTTAAAGATCTTCCCTGCCCCTAGGCTAAAGTGCACCTGGAGCCTGGGGTGGGAGGCTTGTTTTTCAGTAGATATTTCTTGATTGGCCAGTGGGTCCAGAAGGTTGTTACATTCTCTGAGCCAGGAGAAGGCTATATAAGCCCTGATGTGAGGCTTTGTTTTGGGGACTCACTTTGAGAAGTGTTCTGTGATTTGATATGGATTCTGGGAAGCCGTGTCCTGAGCCCCCCGGCTTTGAAAAACCCAGATGTTGAAACCCAGATGTTGACTGGGTATGGATGTAATGGTTGGACAGTTTGAAATCTGTCTACTAGATCTCTTTCTGTCTTGATAATTATGTCTGTGTACTTTGAAGTTCAGGGTACTGACCTTTTCCCCTGAACAAGGTAAACAATATATGTCTGACTGATTTAAAGTAAGCTTGTTAACCCATTTTGAGTTGCTTTCCTTTATCAAAGCAGATCCAAGAACCTGTGGTGGCAGCAAACCCTGAGGACGCTTGGGGTGCTTGCTGCTACAATGCTTCACTCTTCATTTAGACACTATCAGTTCTTTTTCTGGGGATGGATAGCATTTTCCATCATAAGTCCTTTGAAGTTGTCTTAGATCATTGTATTGCTGAGAATAGCCAAGTCATTCACAGCTGGTCATCTTATAATATTGCTGTTATTCTGTACACAGTACATTTCACTTTACCTCAGCTCATGTAAGTCTCTCCAGGTTTTTCTGAGAGCATCCTGCTCATAATTTCTTACAGTAGAATAGTATTCCATCAAAATCACATACCACAATTTGTTCAGTCATTCCCCAATTGATGGACATCTCCTCAATTTCCAATTCTTTGCCCTCAGAAAATAGCTGCTACAAATATTTTTGCACATATTTTTGTACTTTTTGTTTTTAATCTCTTTTGGGATATAAACCTAGCAGTGGTATTGCTAAGGTATATGTGGCTTTATAGCCCTTGCTCTACAGAATGGTTGAATCAGTTCACAACTCTACCAATAACACATTAATGTCTCCTTTTCCCCACTTCTCCTCCAACATTTGTCATTTTCCCATTCTGTCCTATTAGCCAATCTAATAGGTATGAGGTGGTATTTCAGAATTGTTTTAATTTTCATTTCTCCAATAAATAGTGAGTTAGAGCATTTTTTCATATGCCTTTGATTACTTCATCTGAAAGCTGTTCGTATCTTTTGATCATTTATCAATTGGGGAATAACTCTTATTTTTATAAATTGGATTCAGTTCTCTATATGTTTGAGAACAGAGGTCTTTATCAGAGAAATCTGCTTCAAAATTTTTCCCACAGTTTCTATTGCTAACTGTATTTCCCTCTGCACTATTTCTCACCCCTCCCCCGCTTATTCTATTCGTTCTCTCTTCACCCTGTTCTCTCAAAAGTGTTTGCTTTTGACTCCCCCTCCCCCAATCTGCCCTCCCTTCTATCAAACTCCCCTTCTCTTATCCCTTTCCCCTCCTACTTTCCTATAGGATAAGACAGATTTCTATATCGAGCTGAATGTGTATATTATTTCCTATTTGAGTCAATTCTGATGAGAATAATATTTATGCACTCCTCCCTCACCTGTCCCCTCTTCCCCTCCATTGTAAAAGCTTTTTCTTGCCTCCTTTATATGAGACCACTTACCTCATTCTATCTCTCCTTCCTTTCCCCTTTTCCCTAGTATATTGCTCTTTCTTCCTTTAGTTTCATTTAATTTTTTTTAGGTATCATCCTTTCATAGCTGACTCACATTTGTGCCTTCTGTCTACATATACTCCTTCGTACTGCCCAAATAATGAGAAAGTTCTTATGAGTTACAAGTATCATCTTCCCATGTAGGAATATGAATAGTTTAACCCTACTATGTCCTTTATGATTTCCCTTTCCTGTTTACCTTTTTATGTTTCTCTTGAGTCTTGTATTTGAAAGTCAAATTTTCTATTTAGCTCTGGTCTTTACACCAAGAATGCTTGAAAGTCTTTCATTTCATTGAATATCCATTCCCCTCTTCCCCCCAAAGCCTTATAATCAGTTTTGTTGAATAGGTGATTCTTGGTTGTAATCCCAGCTCCTTTGTCCCCTGGAATATTATATTCCAAGACTTTCAATACTTTAATGTAGAAGCTGCTAAATCTTGTGTTATCCTGACTGTCTCCATGATAGTTGAATTATTTCTTTCTGGACACTTGCAATATTTTCTCCTTTACCTGGGAGTTCTGGAATTTGGCTATAATGTTCTTGGGAGTTTTCATTTTGGGATCTCTCTTTCTTTCTTTTTAATTTTTTAATTAATTTGTTTGTTTCCTTTTAGTTTTCAGGATTCAACTCCACAATTCCTTGAGTTTCACATTTTGTCCCCTTCCCCACCCCCCCCCCCCCCCATGGCAGCATATAGTCAAGTATAGGATCTGTAAATACTTTCACATTATACATTAGTCAGGTTATAAAGATGGATTGTATCAGCTGGAATGAAAAATGGTAAAGAGGACATAAAACCAAACAAGAGAAGGAAAAAGATCAGGTATTTTGCTTCCACCTGGATATAAACTCAGTTCTTTCTAGTTCTTTCTCTGGATGCACATATTTCTCTCTATCATGAGTCTTTTGGGATTGACTTATATCACTGCATTGCTGAGAAGAGTCCAGTCTATCAAAGTTGGTCATCACACATACATTGTGTCTGTAATTGTGTACAAATTGCTCCTGGTTCTACTCTTCTCACTCAGCATCAGTTCTTTTAAGCTTCTCCAGGTAAATATGAAGACCGTCTGCTCCTCATTTCTTTTTTCTTTTTTTTTAATAAGCAATCAGGGTTAAGTAACTTGCTCAAGGTTACACGGCTAGTTATTTCTGGGTGTGGTGCTGAGTATCTGAGCCTGGATTTGATCCAGGTCATCCCGACACTGGAGCCGGTGCTCTTACTCGCTGAGCCACCTGGCTGCCCCTTGCTCCTTATTTCTTATAGCACAATAGTATTCCATAACATGCATATACCACAACTTGTTCAGCCATTCCCCAATTGATGGGTACCCCCTTAATTTCCAATTCTTTGCCACCACAAAAAGAGCTTCTATAAACATTTTTGTACATATGGTTCTTCCTCCCACTTCTATGATCTCTTTGGGATATAACCCTAGGAGTGGTATTGCTGGGTCAAAGGATATGAAAGTATTTATAGCCCTTTGGGCATAATTCCAGATTGCTCTCCAGAAAGGCTGGATCTGTTCACAACTCCACCAGCAATGCATTAGTGTTCCAATTTGCCCACATCCTCTCCAGCATTTGTCATTTTCCTGTTTTGTCATCTTAGCCAATCTGACTGGTGAGATGTGGTACCTCAGAGTTGTTTTGATTTGCATTTCTCTAATCAATAGTGATTTAGAGCATTTCTTCATGTGCTTATAGATATCTTTAATTTCTTTCTCTGAAAACTGCCTGTTCATATCCTTTGACCATTTATCAATTGGGGAATGACTTGTATTCTTATAAATTTGACTCATTTATCTGTATATTTTAGAAATGAGTCCTTTGTCAAAGACATGGGTTGTAAAGATTCTTTCCCAATTTCCCACCTGCCTCTTAATCTTGGTTACATTGGCTTTGTTTGTACAGAAGCTTTTCAATTTCATGTAGTCAAAATTATCCATTTTATAATGTTCTCTAATTCTTGTTTAGTCATAAAGTCTTTCCCTCTCCACAAGTCTGACAGGTAAACTATTCCTTGTTTTATGAGACTGCTTACAGTATCAACCTTTATACCTAGATCATGCACCCATTTAGACTTGGTTTTGGTATATGGTGTTAGATAATGGTCTATGCCCAGTTTCTGCCATATTATATTCCAGTTTTCTCAGCAGTTTTTGTCAAATAGTGAGTTCTTATCCCCAAAACCAGGGTCTGGGATTTTGGGATCTCTTTCAAGCAATGATGAGTGGATTCTTTCCATTTCTATTTTACCCTCTGGTCCTAGACTATCAGGACAATTTTCCTTGATAATTTCTTGAAAGATGATGACTAGCCTCTTTTTTTAATCATGGTTTTCAGGCAGTCCAATCATTCTTAAATTATGTCTCCTTTATCTATTTTCCAGGTCAGTTTTTCCAATGAGATATTTCACATTGTTTTCTTTTTTTTTCATTCTTTTGGTATTGTTTATTGATTTCTCCAAAAGTCATGAGTTTCCATTTGTTCAATTCCAATTTTTAAGGAATGATTTTGAGTGAGTTTTTGTACCTTTTACCCATTTGGCCAATTCTATTTTTTAAGGAGCTTTTTCTTCGGTGAATTTTTTTTTTCCATTTTTTCCATTTGGCCAATTCTGTTTTTTTTTTAAGGCATTCTTCTATTTGTTGGCTTCTTGTGCCTTTTTTTTGCCATTTGGCCTAGTCTGTTTTTGAAGGTGTTATTTTCTTTAGTATTTTTTGTGTCTCCTTTACCAAGTTGTTGACTTATTTTTATAATTTTCTTGCACCATTCTTATTTCTCTTCCCAATTTTTCCTCTGAGTCTCTTTCTTGATTTTCAAAATCCTTTTTCAGTTCTTCCATGACCTGAGACCAATTCATATTCTTCTTAGAGACTTTGGATGTAGGAGTTTTGCCTTTGTCCTCTTCTTCTAAGTGTGTGTTTTGATCTTCCTTATCTCCACAGTAATTTTCTATGGTCAAGATTTTTTTCTGTTGTTTGCTCATTTTCCAGCCTATTTTGTGATACTTAACTCTTTGTTAAAATAGGACTCTGCTTCCAGGGTGGAAGGTGCATTGTCCCAAGCATCAGGGGTTTTGTGCAGCTATTTTCAGTTTGTCCAAGGTAGTATGATATAAGATATAAGAAGAGGTGTGTTTCTTACTCTCCTGGCCTGTTCTATGTTTTGTGAGTGACCACAAGCACTCTTTTTTTGCCCTGGAACTGTGACAAGGGTTCTTAGTTCACTGTGGCCACAAGCTTTTCTGCTATGCTAGTGATCCCCCTCACCTGGGGCCTGCCACCCAGGGCTATGACCCAGATCTGAGTATGAGCAAAGCAATAGAGTCCAGTGCTGGCAAAGAGACACCTGTAATCTATTTCTAACCAGTTGTTCGACCCCTTTACCTTCTGTGGACTGAGAGCTCCAGAAGCAGATAGTGCTGCTGCTGATTCAGTGGCTCTCAAGGCCTTCTCCTGGTTTGCTGGGGCTAGGTCTGTACTACTGGAACCTGCTCTGAACTGTTTTCCTCTCTCACCCAGGTGCAACAGACCTTTCCTGCCAACCTTCTAAGTTGTTTTGACTGGACAATTACTTCACCCTGTCCTTTTGTGGGTTCTGCCACTCCATGAATTGTTCCATGGCATTATTTAAAGGGGTTTGGAGGGGTTTGGGGGAGAGCTCAGGTAAATCACTGCCTTTTCTCCACTGTCTTGGTTCCATCTTCAGACCACTAGCTATGTGACCCTGGGCAGATCCCATAATGGCCCAGAGTGAGGAACCTGTGGCCTCAAAGCCACAGGAGACCCTCTAGGTCCTCAAGTACAGCCCTTTGACTGAATCCAAAATTCCCTCAATAAAAGTGTTGATAATAAGGGGCTAATTAATAATAAGAGGTTAAAGCTTAAACTTTTTCTGCCTTAGTTTCTTCATTATTATCCCCATTATGAAATGGGGATAATAATAGTATCTACCTCACAGGGTTTTTGTGAGGACCAAATGAGATAACATTTGTAAAGCTCTTAGCACAGTTCTTAGGACATAACAAATGCTTAACAAATGTGTGTTTCCTTCCTTCCTTATAATGAGCACACAGATTTGAAAATAAGGAGGAAAAAATATGCCACACAGAAGACTTTAAGTTTTGCTAAAACAGAAATATTTGATAAATGTCTTAGAACAATTGAAAAATAAAACACAGAATCACAGAAATTAGATCTGTAAGGATCTAAGAGGTCAGCTAATCTAATTCCCTCACTTTACGCAGGAGGAAACTGAGGGTGATAGAGATAAAATGATTTATTCCAGGGCAGTAATCAGCAAAGTCAGTATTTTAACTGAGATTCCCTGCCTCCAGATTTAGGGCTTGTTTTTACCACCTTTCCTTCTTATAACATAGCAGAATTCTCTCACCTTAAATGGCACAGTTGGAATGACAACAGACAAATTCAGTAATCGTAGGCAAAAAGGATTAAGCTTTTTTTTTTCTTCTAAAAAAGTAATAATTTCCCCCAGAGCTTTGGCTTCCTGAATTAGAGAGGAGAAAAAACTGCCTTGTCGTTGGACTACATGTACCTCTGTACCAAAATGTCTTGTGAATTTAACTGTTAGCTCACTATGGTGAGAGCAGCCAGAGTCAGAGATTAGGAGTTTTTTAGATTCAGTTTATGCCATAGTTATTATTCTCCCCATTTTACAGATGAGGTCATTGAGGCCCAAAGAAAGGAAGTGGCTTATCTGAGGTCACGGTGAATTAATGGCAGAATTAGGACTTGAGTACAGATTCCCTGCCTTACACAGGGCATTATTCCACACCAGGGCATGTCACACCACACCACAACCTCCTATACTCCTTACTTACCTTTTCTTCTACACTGAGATTTTCAAATGATTTGCCTTAAATCTGTAAAACATGGAATAAAAAAGTGGTGGGGATATTTCTCCCAGGCCGTGGCATATGAAAGAGCTGAGATCATTGGAGCTCAAAGGGATTTAGAACTGGAAGGACTCTTAGAGACCAACTTATCTTAAACAAGAGTAAAAAGCTATAACTTTTTAAAAACGAATTGAGATTTCTCAGTTGCTCATCCTTTACCACAAAGGGGAAAAGTCACTGCTCTTTAGTTCTTATTGCTCTCTCCCTCAGGGAGCTTATAGTCTGGTAGTGACATAAGACACAGACACAGATCATAGTGTAATACTTCCTCTAGGGCCACTCCCCCAATGCCCGCTTGAAAATTCTTCCTACTCTTAGGATTTTAGGTGTAACTCTCCCCTCCCATACTGATCAATTGGTTGAAACCAATTAGCTTTTATAAAGAAACTGAAAAATTATAGCAAAGACAGAAGTTATAAAAGCATCCACAAACCAGAGCATACTTTCTTTTCTACTTTGTTTCTGGGGAAAGTAGACTCCAAATTTAATCACCAAGTAATTGACCCAACCATTCTGGAGAGTAATTTGGAGCTTGAAGGGCAACCAAACTGTGCATACCCTTTGCTACAGCAATACCACTACTAGGTCTCTATCCCAAAGAGGCCATAAAAAAGGGAAAAGGACCTGCATGTACAAGAATATGTCTGACAACCCTTTGTGTGGTGGAAAAATATTGTAAATTGGGGGGATGGCCACCCATTAGGGAATTTCTGAACAAGTTGTGGTGTAGGAATGGAATGGAATGCTATTGTGCTGTAAGAAATGATCAACAGGCATAGTTCAGAAAAACCTGGAAAGACTTCTATGAACTGATGCTGAGTGAAGGAAACAGAACCAAGGAAACATTGTACATAGTATCAACAACACTGTATGATGATAACTAGGAAAGCCTTCGTTCTTCTCAGCAACGCAATGATCCAAGACAAGTACAAAGGGACCCGTGATGGATAATGCTTTCCCCATCCAGATGACGGACTCTGAATGCAGATCAAGGCAGACTATTTTCACTTACTTTATTTTTGCTCATTTTTTTCCTTTTGATCTGTTTCTTCTTTTACAACGGTGACTAATATGGAAATGTTTTACATAATTACACATATATAATCTATATCAAATTGCCTAACATTTTAGGAAGAGGGCAAGGGAGGGAAGAAGGAAAAATATGGAACTCAAAATCTTATGAAGATGAATTCTAAAAATTATCTTGACATACAATTGGGAAAAAATAAAATACTATTAAAAAACAAAAACAAAGCAAAAATTAAAAAAAAATGGATCACAAAGGTGGTGAGATGCATGTAAGGCTAAAAGGCTATTTTTAACCTGTTTGCCTTGGGAGTCCTTTTCTTCCTTTGGAGAATCTTCACCAAGTTCACTTTGGGTTGGTGTGATGGTGATGAATAAATGCCCACCCATGCTTAGGTGGGCTGGGTCAAGCAGGTTGCTTAGTTGCTGTGCTGGCCCCTTGCCAGACTCAGGTCCTGCCGCTACTGGCTCCAGTGGTCTCTGCTGCTGACTATGGTTGACCTTTAGAGGCTCACAAGGTGATAAGTTGTGAAATTTGGATATTTGTTTACCTCATATCAGAAAATAATAAACACAAAAGAAACAGGGGCGCTGTGCATTCATGAACATATGGCTGCTGGTTGAGGAGATCCCTCCCCTCGCCTAGGGGCTTATAAGAGTTTTGCAGTTGTAAAGTAGCCAGGCAAGAGTGGAAAGTGCCTCTGCTTCAGTCTTTAGTATGCATGCTCAGGCCTAGCTCAGCTTCTTCCTGGTTATCAGTACTTCTGGCACTTCTATCAACTAGGAGACTCTTTGTCATTTCACGGTTCTTAGACCTCAGTCACTCATGGCAGCAAGAAGGCTCCCTAACCCTTACTGTTGTCTTTCATCCTTGAAGAGGGACATCACATCAGGGAGGTGATGCCATGACATGCAAGGGAATTGGATTTAAGTGGGCGAGGGCTTGTGCAAAGTCCCAGTTTTACTTTCCCCTCTGGGGCCATTTGAGTCCAGTGGCAAGGTATAGATTAGGCTGCCTAGAGATGGAAACCAGAAAGAGAATATTGCACAAATTCTGATGTGGACTAAGGGACACTCCATTGCACGTGGCCAGAAACAAGTCCACCCCAAGCTTCCATTCACTTGCCTAAAATGCCAGCAGGGTGTGTTCCAAAGGGGCAGCATCATAAATTTAGAGCTGAAAGGTATCTTAGTGACTCCTGTTTGTTTTATGTGCTTCTTTCATGTTCAGCCCCTTCATTTTACAGATGAGATCCAGGGTAGTTAAAAGACTCATTCAATGTCACACAGCAGAGTCAGGATTTGAACTGAGATCCTCTTATTCCAAATCCAGGGCAGTTTCTATTATGCTACTTTGCCTCCTATAATATACAACATTACATGATTAGCATGTTAGAAAAATATAACATGGAGCTATGTGAGTTCTAAGAGAAAGATTATTGCCAACAGAGGAAGAAGCCAGACTGCACGGGGTGACGATTTCAGCTAGGCTTTAAAGGATGAATAGAAATTAATGGATCATGGTCAGAAGTAAGGACATTATAGACTTAGGCAACCTCAACATATCAATCTCCCTCTGCAAAGGCAAGAAGACGTGACAGAAGAGGGTGTGGTCTGAAGAGACCAATTTTGTAGGATTATAAAGGGGATTGAGGGAAATGATATAAAACTAGAAAGTTAAAGTGGTAATAAATTGTGGAGGGCTTTGAATGCCAGGATGAAAGAGCTTGACTTTACTGGTCAAATGGCCCACTGAAGACTTTTGAGCAGAATCATAATATAACCATATCTATTGTTAAGAAAGATTTTATTAGTATTGCCTGAAGGATGATTTGGAGTGAGAAAGTGGAAGTTGAAAAACTTGTTGTTGGCATTGTTCAGATGGTTCAGTTGTGTCTGGCTTTTCGTGACCCCCATTTGGGGTTTTCTTAGCAAAAATAACTGGAGCGATATGCTATTTCCTTCTCTAGCTCATTGTACAGATAAGGAAAGTGAGTCAAGCAGGGTTAAGTGACTTACTCAGGGTCACACAGCTGGTAAGTGTCTGAGGACAAATTTCAACTCAGGAAGATGAGTGTTCCTGATTCCAGGCCTGGCACTCTCTCCACTGGGCCACCTTGCTGCCTGAAAAGTCCTGTTAGGCAGTTATCAAAATAGTCCCGGTAGATTTTTAATGATGGAGGCACCTGGGAATAGGAAGAGAAAGGTTACAGAAGTTAAATCTGCTGAGCATGAAAAGAACATATGAGTGGAGGGGGAGAAGGGAGAGTCAGTCTATTTATTCATCAAGGCAATAAAACACTAACTATACCACAACTACATGCCCACAGCCATGGCAGAGCAGGTATGCCAGTAAGTTAATCTCAAGGCCTACTGAGTCTGGTGTTAGCACCTCAGTTCTCTCAATCATTTCCTCAACTCTTCACATTCATGGAGGAGACATTGTCACCCAACTAAATTTAGGAAGCAATGAAAAAGGCAGGTTAAAGCAAAAAAAAAAAATCCCAGTTATTGGCAAGGGTCCTAGTTTCTGAATGAACAGGATTGGGGGGGAAAAAAACCAGCAGACAGCCACCCTGCAGGGCCTGGGAAATCTGTCCTGTTGGAACTACTGCACAGTGCTGTATTAGTGGGTTACAAAGTCTCCTCAGCTGAAATTCTCCAGTAAATTGCATTCCGGGCAGGCTCACAAATCATTAGCCATGCAATCTTGTTTACCCCGCTTTAGCTTGGAATTTGGCCTGTTACAAAATCCAAGCTGAAAAGTTGAGAGGACCTGAGCCAAAACTGCTTAGCAAGTGAATGATGTTCTCTAAGGAGGGCAGGCTTGGGGGATGCTTATTAAACACAAACCCGGACAGCCCAGGAAAACCTCTGAAAGGGGTGACGTCCATAGGTAGTTTTGCATCCTGACTTACACAGTATGGTTGTTACTATTCTTGATCCTACTACTATTGCTGATAAAAAATAGCAGTTCACATATATAGCAACGTAAGGTAAACAAAGTGCTTTCCTCACAACAATGTACAGTGATGTGTAAGGTGAACCAGGAATCCTAACACCAGGAAACAAATTTGACCTCAACGTTATTGCTAAGATTTGGTGCAATGGGACTTGAGACTGACCCATCACTCTGGAAAATTATACCTTTTTCAAAAGGAAAAGAAAATATAAGGAGATGAATCCTTTAAGTAGCAGTATAATATCGGAAAAATATATGTGTCTGGGTTGGGAGTAGTGGATGGATGGGGAGGTAAGCCAAGGGGGAGTATGGTGAAAGGCTATTTAGGTAAAGATCAATGAGGGGAGAAATAGAAACAGTCAGTTGAATAGCATTTATTAAACATGTGCGATGTGGCAGGCACTTTATTAAGTGCTGAGTATACAAAGAAAGTTGAGAAAATAAACCCTGTTTTCAAGGATCTCTTAACGAAGGGGGAAACAACATGCAAATAAATACACAATACATATACACACATATGCATATATACACATATAAACACATTCACACACAACACAGTATACACAGAAGCACATGTATGTGTATGTATACACAAAAATTCTCTCTTTACAAATATGTGTATGTATGTATGTGTATCCAAGTGGTGATGAGTGTTCAAGTTAGTGAATGAACTACATATATATGAATTATATATGTTTATGTATATATGCATATTATATATAGGCATATTCAAAGTATATGTATATATATTCATTATACACATAGACACACACAAACTATCTCTTTACATATGTATGTATCTAGTTGTTGACACATGTTCTAGTTAGTGAATGAACTACATATAAATGAAATATACATGTATGTATATATGCATATTATATAGACATATCCAAAGTTTATGTGTGCATGTATGTGCATGCATATACACTTATACACACAAACTCTTTACATATGTATGTATGTATATATGTATATTATATATAGACATATCTAAAGTTTATGTGTGCATGTATGCGCATGCATATACACTTATACACGCAAACTCTTTACATGTGTATGTGTGTATGTATATATCCAGTTGTTGATGTGTGTCCTAGTTAGTGAATGAACTACATAGGTATGAACTATATATATACATATAAGTATATTGTATACAGACACACAGAAACATCCAAAGTGCATGTGTATATATATGTGCATGTATATATCTATACACACAAAAAGGTATGTACAGGATAAATTGGCAGGGTAATCTCAGGGAGAAGGCATTACTATTAAGAAAAACTGGGAAAGGATTTTTGCCAAAGGTGGGATTTTAGCTGAGACTTGAAGGAAGCCAGGCAACCTAGGAGTTGAATATTGTTGTGTGAGTATATTATATGCCACTTGGACAGAAAGGACAAATAGATGAAAAAATCAAAAAATTAAAAAAAATAAATTTAAAAATTAGAAAATTTTTTTAAATCAGAAAAATTAGACCACAAACCCAAGATGGAAGTATATTTCAATTAAATAGACATCTGCTCAAGCTCTTTGCCAAAAGCAGCTAAGTGGTCTTGACTTCCTTTAATGAAGAGTTCATCCTTTAAAGGTTATGGGAGAACCACGGTTTTGTTTTGTTTTTTAGCTTGGTTTTTACCAACAAGAAAAAAATGGACTATTAAAAAAACAGGTTGCTGAAGAGAACTTTGTGGGGGTACTGACCACCCTATCTTAACTTTAGTGATGGAAAAAGAGTAAAGTCAGATTCCATCTGAAATGCTCCCTGGATTTTAGAGAGCAGATTTAAGAGAAAGGATAGAGAGGATCTTGTGAACTCATATTCTATGGGGGGAAGTTAACCGAGGGAGGATGGGAAAAGCTCAAGAAGGAAATTCTGAAGACACAAACAGAAGCAATTACTAGGAGCGAGAAAAAGAGAAGTAGTGTGATATGAATGCATAGGAAAACTCACCTATTAGTTTCAATTAAAAAAAAACCAATTCACATAAATTACAGAAACAGGCGAGTAGCAGAGCATGAATCCATATTCTGTCGCGGGCCTGTGAGAAGAGTGTCAAAAGCACTGACGCTCTGAGTGAGGTCAGAGTGGCAGCAAAGGCTGGGCTCTAAAATCAGGGATTGTTTTTTCTTTCTTTTAGATCTATCTGGAAGAATAGGGAAATCAAAGAAGACGGACAATAGTATGGTGATAATGGATAGGAAACATTCGGCTATTTTGTATGTCAAAGAGGACCACCTTGACTCTTACCTACCTGTATGTCCTCCGGTGAGTTACTTCAACTTGCTGGGCCACTATTTCCTAATCTATAAAATAAGGAGATTAAATTAAATGACCTCCAAGGTCCCTCCCGGTTCTAAATCCATGATCCGATGACTAGAAAGGGCAGAACAAAAATGACTACCCAGGATGAGTACCGAGAGAGTAAGAGGGCACTTAGCTGCCCTAGTCTCAGGTCACCAAACCCGGCTGAATTGCACGCCAATATATTGAAAGAACTGGTCACCATGCTTGCTGAGCCAATCTTTGTGTCTTCTGAAAGACAATGAAGAAACATAGATGGACCAGGACTAGAGGAAGACAAATGTCCTGATTCTGAAGTTTCCTTCTGGTCTAATATTCTATGTTCTATATACTAAAGGGTCCCTTTTTGGATACTCCGTTCCCAACGTGTCCAAAAGTGGACTCATCATCTTCCTCTGAAACCTATCCCTCCTCCCTTCTTCCCAACTTGTATTCATTGTATCACTATCCTCCCAGTCACTCAGGCTTAAAATCCCAGCATGGTCTTTGCCTCTTTGCTATTCCTCAATCCACAGATTCAGTCAAGCTCTATTGATTCTGGGGCAGCTAGGTGGTACAGTGGATATAGCACTGGACCTGGATTCATCATCTTTGTGACTTCAAATCTGACCTCAGACACTTACCAGCTGTGTGACCCTGGGCAAGTCACTTAACCCGGTTTGCCTCAGTTTCTTCATCTATAAAATGAATTGAAGGAAATGGCAAACTGCTCTAGTATCTTTGTCAAAAAAACCCCAAATGGGGTCATGAAGAGTCAGACATGACTAAACAACAATAGCCTTCACAGCATCTCCCATTTATCCCTTTTTCTCTCCTTATGCTCCCTAGCTCAAGGGTGTGTGTGTGTGTGTGTGTGTGTGTGTGTGTGTGTGTGTGTGAGTGTGTCTGTGTGTCTGTGTCTGTGTGTGTGTGTGTAGGGGGAGGTGGCGTAGAAAGATGGAGGAAGGGGGTTGGCAGGCAGCCTGCTACTGCGTTGCAGATACTGAATGGATATGAGGGCCTTAGATCTTTCCTAGCACCTGCTGGTTGTAAGAATCATAGAATCATTAAATGGAGCATCTGGGAGAGACTTTAAAATAAAGAACATAGGATGAGAGCTATAAAGGCTCTTAGGGTAGAATATTACGGCTGGGATGGACATTGCTACATAGGATGACGGGTGTGGAGAGGGGCTTAGTGATCATGTGGCCCTATTGGGCCACTGGGTCATGCAGTGGAGAGAATGCTGGTTGGGCCTAGATTCAAGAAGACCTGAATTCAAATTTGACCCTAGATATTTACTATCTCTGTGACCCTGGGCAAGTCACTTGACCTCTGTCTGCCTCAGTGTCCTCAACTGTAAAATAGGGATACCTTACAGGGTTGTTCTGAGGCTCAAATGAAATATTATTTGTAAAGCACTTAGTATAGTGCCTAACATACAGCAAGGCAATTAAATCCTTGTACCCTTCTCTATTACCTTTCTCATTTTACATTAAAGCTCACTAAAGTTCAGTGACTTTCTCAAGGTCATATATAACAAGTTAGTGTCCAACCTAGAACATGCATCCAGGTCTCCTGACTCTCACTTTAGTAACCATATATTCATATGACTGAGCCCTTTAAAAGAATTTGTTTTCAGTGTATGTCTTTTCAAACAGAGTTTGTCTGTGGGGTCTGGAAGATGTACAAAAATGTGGGATATTCTGGGTTAGAATAATAGGAGGGAGACAAGATATTTGGGAATGATGAAAAGTTTGGGGGTGGGGAATGGAGGAGATGGGTGCACATACTGCAATAGAATATTTGGTGATGAAAATACAAAAAACAGCAACAACATCATCATCATCAACAATAGCTCCTATTTCGTATCTTTGGGGGAAGATGCTGACTTTTTTTGTCTTTGTAACCCCAGCACCTAGCATGGTGTCTATCACAAAGGACTGCTTAATAAATGCTTGGGGATTGAGTGATTCTAGCTACTGCTTTGTCCATGCCGACCCTGTGAGGTACATGGTGTAAGCAATATTACTCTCCTGGATCCTGATGGATCAGGGTGCTTAAGTGACTTGTCAGTGGTCACATAATGAGTGTCAGGGCTTGGATTTGAACCTCATGTCTTTAGACCCCAAGTTTTGTGCTGCTTTAGTAATCCACTGCTTCTTCCTTATGATTAAAGTTCAGAGAGTCTCTGTTTTCTCTCCATTTGTTTTCGCCTCAGTGACTTTTCACCTCCTTATTTTCGGTGAAGATTGAGTCATAGTCTTCGCATTTAGCAGCAGTTATTGAGACAGTAAATTTTGAGCCCATGCAGAGGGAAATAGGCAGGCTAAAAGAGGGAAGGGAGGAGGAAGAGATGGTGGAGGACAGAGGGTCAGGCTATGAGTGCAACAGAATGTGAAACTACTAGAAAAAGCAATTGCTGTCAACCTTTAACATAGTCCTCTCCATGTCTCCTTCTATCTGACCAGAGCAAAGCCTACCTATAACCACAATCTCCCACATTCTTCTTTCTACCACAACACTCAACAAATTTGTTTAAACCAGATTTTATTTGCTTAAAAAATTTGTAGGGGGAGAGATAATTGTCATAGAGTGGTCACCCACCCAGTGATTCATGGGACCGTACAGTCTCAGAGTTGGAAGAGATCATCTCGTCCCATTCATACCACAGCCTTGATGTCCTTCACGACATTCCTGGCATCCTCAACCAAACTCTCCTTGAAGACCTCCCCTAAGGTCAAATTCACCATCCTTGGAGACAAACCAATTCTAATATGGGAAAACACTGATTGCTATTAAGTTTTTCTTATATTCAATCAAAAATTCAGTCAAGAAGCATTTATTAAGGACCTATTCCATGCCAGGCACTGACAGGCAAAGAAAAAGAATCCTGCCCTCAAGGAGCTTACATTCTACATCGAACAGAAATCCAATGCTCTTCAACTTTGAGCCATCACTTTTTTTGTTCTGTCTGCTAGGCTGAAGAAGACTAAGTCTAATCTCTCTTCCCAAAGACAGCTCTTCATGTGTCCAGGGTCTTGAAAACTTCTGGGAATGACCCAACAAACTGAAAAAGCAGAGGTTAAGTGGTTTGTTCAAAGTTACACAAGTCATAAATGGGCATTAAACTATTTGGGGAACTTTTATAATTCATGGTAGTTTAGCCAACAAGAACCAAAGTTGGTTGACTCAGCTCCCAAGGAGGCCCCCGGCACAGTATACAGAAAGACTCCGAGGAGTGCCAAGGACTGTGCACACAGCTTGGTGAAAGTTTACGGGGTGAGATGGCATGTTTTAAACCTAAAGAAAACAGTCTACTGTTGGAAACAGCATTACAGGTGTTTCTTTCCCAGGATAAGGGCTAACATTTCATTGCAATCATATCACCACGGCTCTCCTTGACATCCTTTTGTATGTGATTAACATTATCATGAAGCAACTCTGAGAAAATGATCCTTAAGGAGGCTGTCTGACTTGTGAGATGGTGTGAGGACTAGAGTACTCAAGGAAAAGGTCACAATACACTTTTGTCTTCTGACTTCTTCTAAGATTTTTGAGACCACTCTCTGGGCCTCCAACATGTCCCATTCCTTTACTTTGCTGTAGGTTGCCTTTCATTATCTTCCACGCTTTGGATGCCCTCTCTACCTCCTTTTTGTCTAAGTCAGAGGCTATTTCCATCAAAAAACCTTCCTTGATGTGCCCCTTTTGTCCCCATTTGGCAATTTACTCTGTAAGCTTCACATACATTATATTTTGAACCTCTCTCAGATGAATTTCTGCAGGAGGAAGATTTGGATTCAGAGCACCTGGCTTCCAATTCTGACTTGGCTATTTATGACCTGTATGGACTGTGGTGAGTCACTTGACCTGTGACGGCCTTCGCTTGTAAAATCCGTAAAAGAAGAGGTTTGGACTAGATAATTTCTCAGGTCCCTTCCAGTTCTCAAATTTATGTTCTTCTAATTCTGTCCATCACAGGTGTCTGTGATGGGATCTTGCCCTCCGACTAGAACACAACCTCCTATGAAAGTGAATAAAGGCTGTGTCTTTGCTACACTTGGTATCTTCCCAAGTACTTGACTCTCCCTCTGAACCTAAGGAGAAATTTAATAAATTCTTAATGGGGATGAATGGCTCAGGCCGCTATTTCATCCAAGGTTGTTAAGATTGTTGGAGGGAGATCTTCAACTGGAACCCCAAACTCCTGACTCTCATGTTCTTTTCACTTTGCATTTGGCTACTGAAGCCTATTTCTCTCCTTCTCTGGAATGAGATGAATGAAATGGCACAGGGATTAGGCAGTGTTTTAAAAAATAAAAACAACTAAGCAAACAAAGCCAAAACTCCAATGTTATTGTTCATTTCCATTTCCTCAGTATTATTAACCAAATAGAACATTCCAAAAAGTCTCATGATCAACGCTGGAACAACACTAAACAGTCCAGATATTTTAAATCAAATAACAATAGGGCAGCTGGGGGGCACAAAGAACAGAGCCCTTGTAGCTGTATTACCCTGGGTAGGTCACTTATCCTGCTTGCCTCAGTTCCTCATCTGTAAAATAAGCCAAAGAAGGAAATGGCAAACCATTCCAGAATCTTTGCCAAGAAAAACCCCCAAAATGGCACGAAGAGTCAGACGTGAATGAACAACAATAACACAACAATCGATACATGGATTTAGACTTGGGAAGGCACTTTGGTGTCGTCTATTAGGAAACCTTCTTTGTACAAATTAGGCGACTGAAGCAAGTGAGAGAGAACGAGTGACTTTCCCAGATCCCACAGGTAATGCAGTAAATAGTAGAATAGGGGCTTAACACTGTCCTCTGACTCCCAAAGCAGCTCTCTTTCTACCTTAAATATATCTACGCAAATCTAGCATAAGGAATTGTTGCTGGGCCTGAGGCCAGTGCACCTTACTCAAGCCCTTCTTCACTAAGGGACTCCTCTGCTTTAGACCCCTCACCTGTGACCTAGACCAGGTTTGGTTTGGGGAGGGAGGAAGACTGGCTTCTAAGGAGGGAAGGTAGGTTCCCTTTTCTCATACTCTTTGGCTCCTATGTCCCCTACCTCTGCATCCAAGGGAAAACGTTTAAAGCTTAGATTTTGGCTTATATCTGCATTTTCCCCAACACAGGGAGTACAATGGTACCATACCAAGTATGGGATGAGTTTTTATTTCCTACATACAAATAATAAATATAGAATACTCATAGGAACACATTTGACAAAAGAAAAACAGGTAGAAGTACTAACTAGGGTTATGCTCTGAGGGAAGTTAGTATTAAAAAAATCTAAATATGAAGCAGTTTGCAGTATTGCAAATTGGGCATTTTGTTGCAACGCTGCTTCCGCTAAAGTCTGGGGTAGCTTTCCTGAGGGACAACCCTGTGATCTGTCCTGTGACCTGCACTGGGTATGTGTAAAGGGATGTGACTCTTGATTGCCTGAAAGAATGCTGAGTGCAACACTGTGGAGACACACAAGGGACTTAGTTCAGAATGCACAGGCAGAAAAGAGCGCCAGGCAGTTGGTGGAGAGAGAACTAAGTCCCCTGTGGCAGGTACATAGCTTTGCACTCAGCATTCTCTCAGCCAATCAAGAGTAGCATGCCCTCACATATTCCCAGTACAGCTCACAGCATTGTTCTTTAGGAAAAGCACCCAGGTGTGAGTGCAAGCAGGGGAACATTATATTTCACCTTGGATCTACAGTCTCCCTCAAATGCCATGTCTTCTCAAATGTCACACTCAGGGCTGAGTTTGTTTCCCTGTTGGTAGTAACCACTGTGATAAAGGAACATACTTTGCTGTCAATCAGCTCCACCTGACAGACTCAGGACCTCCAGACCTCTCAAACCTACAAGGTCACTTCCAAACCTGGATATGTTCATCTTGAGAATGGTGTTTGGGTAGGTGCTTGGGAAAGGAAACACACATAAATCCAAGAAGGCAGGCAGAGACCAGGCTCAACCAATTGAATCTGTGGTGTATATAAGGGAAGTGGGCCTCATGAGAGAGAAAGAGAGACAGACAGACAGACAGACAGACAGACAGACAGAGAGAGAAACTGTCCCTCCTTTTAAAATTTAATTAATTTAAAACTATTTCCTATCACCTTTCCAATTTCAAGGACTGAGGGGTAGAACCAAGGGACCACCTTTGGTTTGATGTGTAATTCCAACATTAATGGAAGTAGCCAGAGGCTCATTCTTCCCAAAGTACCAAGTCCCCTCAGGACTGAATCACATATATGTAGTCTAGAAGCCAGGTCAGTTTTCTGCATGCACTATTAAACCCCCATGGCTTAAAAAGAGTATTGGATATATATGCCATGAGGTTCTACTAAATCGGACAGTTTATGGAAAATTGAGACATTTTATTGATAATCATAAAGATTCAATGCAGAACAGTAAAAAGAATATGGGTCTAGTTCTGGTTCTGTCTATGATGTGCTTTCTGACTTTGGACAAGTCACCTATCTATCCTCAACCTTAGTTTCCTCCTCTGTGAAATGAAGATATTAAGTGAGATGAGCTTTAAGGAATAACTCTGACAGTGTTCTAGGTTCCAAGATCATTAGATCAACAAGCATTTGCTAAGCACCTATTGTTTCCCAGGCATTGAGTATATTCTGTCTAGGGAAAGCCAGCATGACAAATCATGCTTATGTCCCTTACTGCTTGTGTGAACACAGAAGTTCACCTTTCTAAATTCAGTTTATTTATTTGTAAAAGGAGGGAGCAAGGCTAGAGAGCCTCTGAGCTCCCTCCTACTTCTAGATCTGTGATCCGAGGAACCAACTTGGTCACTGATATTTGAAGAACCTCTCTAGTTGGGAGACTCTTTGTTCTAAAGGCATTTCTAGCTCTCATATTCTTTGTCCTCAAAGTCCATTCTCACATTCTCTGTTCTAAAGTTCCTTCTGGCTCTGATATTCTGCAATTCTGTATACTATTCATAGGGTACTAGTATGAACAGGTGCAATTAACACTTCATCCCATGGGACAGCAATCTTCTTATCCCCCAGGGTGTTTGCTCTTAGTCTAATACAAAAAAGGGAAATGTTTTGCAAAGGCATTTCAGAGCATTTCTTTCTTCCACTGGTTTCAGTGAGCCTACAGACTGTGCATCTTCTGTTGTGTCCCCTTAACATGAGGAAACCTAGTTGCTGGGTCATGTAGTGCTAGGGGGTGTGTGGGTGTGTGGGCATGTGGGTATATAATCCCTAAATCCCCAAACCCTTTAATTCACCATTGCCTTGAATAGCTCTACCCCTCCTCTAGCCAGACCCTCCATTGTCACATCCAGGTCTCCAGTGAGAGCAGCAGCAGCACATAAACATGTCACCCCTGACTTGCTTTGGAGTTGGGAGCTGGGCAGCTCCCCCTGATCAGGGAGCTCAGATCTGCACCGCCCCCCCCCCATGTACTGGAGACAGAACAGGAAGTGTTAAAGGTCCAAATTGTGTAATTAAGCACCAGCCCTGCTGCTGTGACAAAGTTATTACTGCAGCTGTTAAGCAGAATAAAATATTGATTCCTTTTTCCCCACCCCCAATACGAGAGACCTAGAACAATGACTGGATTTTTGCTTTAGAGCAAGAAAAAAAAAAATGTCTTTAAATCTTGCCTCCTCCCTTGTGTTACTCAAGTGAATGTAAAGGAGAGGGAGATTCCAGCAAAGATTATTGCATTTTTAAGTGGGCGTGTTTTTTTTCCATCTTTGCACATGAACAGTCCATGTGAGACTAAGTACCTTCCATGTGACTAGCTCATTCCCATGCTTGGAGTGTAACGGGGCATTTAAAGCCATAACAGGCAAGGTCAATATGCCTGTTTGTTGGTGCTGGTTGGTGAATAAACATCACAGAGAAGGTGAGGATTAGAAAATACATCTTTCTGTATCTTCCCAATCAGAGGGTCCAATTTCCGTGGTAACAAAATGAAGCTGCCTGATGATTCAGGGAAATGCTCCTGTATACTCAGGGTAGGAAGGAAAGCCTGCCATATTATTGGAAGGAAGAATACCAGCTAGGGAGGGGAGGGGAGGAAAGAGAAGTGGAAAAGGAAGGGAGGGGAATGGAAAAGAGGGAAGGGGGAAGGAGCTACGTCCTCAACTAAGGGAAGAAAGCCACTCCTTCCCCTTCACAGGATGGGAATTTTACAGCTCATTCAACATGTGACAAGAGAAATATCCAGCTAATAATGATTAGCATTTATATTGCACTTGCTGGCTAAGGATCTCAAAGGGTTTGCAAAACATTCATTATGGTACTGGAGCACCCCTGTAAAGCAAGGGAAATATTACCATCCCCTTTATTCAAACAGGTCAACTCTGGGGAATGTGCTACCACTTAGAACACCTCAAAAGCAGAGAATGGAAAGAAGGAATTCTGGCTGCCCAGCCTTTGCTTCTTTCACTGAATTCCATAGTAAGCCCCCGGTCGCAGTTCATAACAAGGTAGTCATAAGAATCTCTTTAAGAGGTCCTTCCCTAGGGAAAGATGGGAATCAAGGAAGTTCATGGACTTCTAGACTTTTAGAGATGGAAGGGATCATATGATCAGAGGATTTAAAACAGTCAGAGACCTTAGCGATCATCCATTCCCTCCTCTTCTTTACTCCCTCAAATTTTACAGATAAGGAGACCAAGAGCCAGAGGAGTTAAATGCCTTGCTAGTGAGTAATAAAAGAGAAACTCAAACTAAGGTCTTCTCACTTTTTCTTCTAGTTGTAATGTTAATAGGAATTAAGATCTTCCCTGCTCATTAATAGGCCTCAGGTGGAGCCCATTAAGGGAAGCTTGCTTAGGGGAGGCTTGCTTGCAGGAAGGCTTTCACACCTTTTGCTAATTTCTAATTAGACTCTGATTCCCAAGGGTTGTGATACCTTCTGTCTCTGAGAAGTGTATATACACTCTGAGCTGGTGTTTTGCTTTGGAGGCTCACTTATGAGGAGGATCTTGTAATTCCTTGGCTGAGAATCTGAGTGGCCGTATGTTCAGAGCTCCTCGACTGCTCAGCTGTAAAGACTCTCTCGATCCAGGAATGTATTAAAGTATATAGTTGATTCAGGCAGTCAGAACCCTGTCTGTTGATTTTATTTCTCTGCTTATATTCTGTCAGAAGATCAGGATGCTGACTTTTCCCCTGAGATAGTGAATGTCATTAAAAAAGATGGCTGACCCCTTAAACAGCTATCTTTCCTAGTAAAGCAGATCTAAGAACCTGTGCTAGTAGCCATCCTGGGTATTCCAGTGTGGTTGCTGCTATACTAGTATACCCTAATCTTAATTGTACCCATCCCTCATAGCTTGTTTCAGATCCCAACTCCTGCATTAAGCCTATCCTACCCAACCTTGCCTACAGTGATGTCTCCCTCCTCTGACTTCTTTAGTACTTAATGTCTTTATAACTCATCTGATACTTGATATATGAAGCCTTGTGTTAATAGAAGCAAAGACAATGAAAATAGAGGGTCTCAGAGATTCAGTTCTGTTCAACAAATATTTATAGAATGATATGGTGGAAAGAACATTGGATGTTTCAGAGGACCTGGGTTTAAATCCTTCCCTTGTTACTTGTGTGACTTTAAGCAAGTCTCCAAACCTCAGTTTCCTCATCTATAAAATGACAGGGGTAGGACTAGATGACTTCTAAGGTCCCTCTCAGCTCTATGTCTGTGATTCTTTTTCCCTCTAGTCCTATAATACAAGACCCTTTATGACGCTGTGGGGGGATACAAAAACAACAATGAAATTGGCCCTGACTTCAAGGAATGTACATGGGGAGAAAAATATAGATAGATAAGTTATATAGTTTGGTTGATAGATAGATAATAGAGTTCTATCAAAGAATAAACTACTTTCCCAAATCCCAGATCTCTGCTTCTTCAATCCTTCTCATCTCAAATGATTCTAACCTCCAATGTTCAACATGATCTGTATATCCCTTCTACTATCCCCTCAGGAATTTCCATCTATAATTAACACGCTTCCCTTCACCTTGGGCCTCTTTCCATTGCTCCTTCCATTGTCTGGCTCTCCCTGAGACCTGCTGCTTCCTCTCTCTATCCTGACTAAATCCATGGCCATCCTTTATAGCATTGATTGTACCTTCTTTCAGACCCCTAAACTCCAAAACTCATTAATCCTTCTAGAGAAATGAGAATACTCCTCACTCCCTGCTGTTATTTCCAGACTACGGTAAGGGGAATGGGAATGGGAAGATCTTCCCTGCCCCTTAATAGGCCTAAGGGAATGGGAAGCCCTTTCCTGCTTGATTAAGAGGCCAAATGTAATCACATGGAGCCTGTGGTGGGAGGAGGATGCTGAAAGGGAAGACTTTGGTGTGGTGTTGATCTCTGCAGTGTTAGTGTGTGTAGATTTCTTTGTTGCTATGGTGAATTTAGTTTTCTGGTGTTGGTTGGCTTTCTGGTATCTGAATAAATGTTTTGCTTCTGTTTTCTACACGGAGAATCTGTTATATTTTGTGATTCAGAACTATGCCAACATATTTATAATTGCCATTGGTGCATTGAATATCATGTTGGCAACTACTTACAACTACTTATTCAGATCATCTAGTAATGGCTTTTTTAAGACTGATTCTCTCCAAATGAGTCATTCAATACACATCCTGGTGGTCATTATCTACCAATGTTTTCCTTTCTCAGTTCATTAACCAGCTCACAGTTTCTCTCTCTCTCTCTCTCTCTCTCTCTCTCTC
>NW_027186372.1:6001456-6084668 GCF_028583685.1 Petaurus breviceps papuanus
TCTCTCTCTCTCTCTCTCTCTCTGTCTCTGTCTCTCTCTCTCTCTCTCTCTCTCTCTCTCTCTCTCTCTCTCTCTGTCTCTCTCTCTGTCTCTCTCTCCCCCCCCCTTACCCCCTGTTCCCAACTCCTACCATAATATTAGAAGAATTCAACACACATGTTGATGTGCTCTCAAATTCCCTGATTTCCCAGGTCCTCAATCTATCCAGCTCCTATGACCTACTCCTTTATTGAACCTTGGCTAACATAGTAATCAGTTCATACATACCCTTTTTGGTAAGAACAATAGGAACAATGTGGTAGGAAAAAGGTCCTGTCCTATGCAGGCTGGGTTAGTTTTTCCTTAAAAGATCATGAAACTTGGGGCGGCCAGGTAGCACAGCGAGTAAGAGCACCGGCTCCAGTGTTGAGAAGACCTGGAGATCGAATCCCAGGCTCAGACACTTAGCACCCACCCAGAAACACCTGGCTGTGTAACCTTGAGCAAGTTACTTAACCCCAATTGCTTAGGGGCAGCCAGGTGGCTCAGCGAGTAAGAGCACTGGCTCCAGTGTCGGAATGACCTGGCTCAAATCCGGGCTCAGATACTCAGCACCACACCCAGAAATAATAACTGGCTGTGTAACCTTGAGCAAGTTACTTAACCCCAATTGCTTAAAAAAAAAAAAAAAAAGATCATGAAACTGTCCTTGAGACTTAATTGGCCAAGGAAACTAAGGCTTGAACTATTGATATAGTTTACTGGTGGCCTAAGTACAAAAACCAGTACAGGATAACCCAAGAGCTGCTCTCTCAAGCCTCTGATGAGTAGACTAGATGATCTATGTGTGTGTCATTTCATTGCAATTCCAAACTTGAAGTACTAGATCAATCTGAATAAAGCCAAGCCTATAACATTCAATCTTACCATCTCTTGTAAATGTTTGACTTCCATTTTCAATAACTCTGAAATTCCTTTATTTTACCATAACCATTTATCATTCCATCTCTCCCTATGTTTTATTCTTCTTAAATCTAGTCTTTATCTTCAGTGTGACCTTCAGTTACATTACCCTCTCTTTTCTAATTTCAACCCCTTGATAAACCAGTTCAATTCTATACTAACCTCTACTTTCAGATCCCTGACCCCCTTTTAGTACAACTGGTTATGTCTTGCCAAAACCTAACTCTGGATTACTCTCACTATCTTCCTTCCTTGATCCTATTCACATGTACATGAATAGAGCTTGAAACCAAACTGACTGACTCCACTACAAATTTATGGCATTCCAACCACTTGAATTGGGCCTTCACTGCAGTCAGACAAATTTTCTCCTCTTCCCTAAAAGGCCAAGGTCTCCCACTGCATCTGGGGCTATTGCCCCATGTCTTTCCACTGGATTTCGATGGCTAGAGGAGAGAGTGAGGCTAATGACTTTGCACAGCCCTGTCTCACTTAAATCCAATTCACTTGCAAGTCAAGACATCACCCTCCTGATGTCATTGATTTTCTTTGAGAATGAAGGATGAACAACAGCAATTTCTATTCCACTCACTAACTCTCCTCTTTCCTCAAATCTCTAACAGAACTTCTACCTATCCTCTCAACTGAAGATCTGAACTCAAACTTCACTGAAAAATCAAGACTATTCACTATAAGCTGGCTTTTCTTGTTTTCTTCTCTTACATAAACCACACATCATACTCAACTCTCTTCTCCTTAACCCCAGTCTCTGATGGATAGTTCAAGATCAACAACTCCCTATTAGACATTTTGAGCTGGATATTGTGTAGACGTTCCAAACTCAGAATGACCAAAACAGAAATCATTTCCTTATGCCCAAATATACATCTGCTGCATTCCCCTTTTGTCAAGGGCCCAACCAAACTTTCAATCATTCAGATTCTCAATCTTTTGTTTAAATTAAATTTACATTTATTTATTTACTTTTAGTTTATGGCATTCAGTTCCACAATCCCTTGAGTTTCAAATTTTCTCCCCCTCCCTCTCCTCCCTCCTCCCCACTATGGCAGCATGGAATCCAATATAGGTTCTACAAATACCTTCACATTGAACATTAGTCGGGTTGTAAAGAAGGACTATAACCAATGGAGTGAACAATGAGAAAGAAGGGACATAACAAAGCAAAACACAAGAGAGAGAGAGAGAGGAAGCAGTCTGCCTTCAGACTCCATAGTTCTTTCTCTGCATGTGGATACCCCCTTTCCATCAGGAGTCTTTTGGAGTTGTCTTCTAACCTTGTATTGCTGAGAGGAGCCCAGTCTATCAAAGTTAGTCGTCATACATACAATGTGTCCATAATTGTGCACAAAGTTCTCCTGGTTCTGCTCTCCTCACTCAGAATCAGTTTATATAAGTCTCTCCAGGTTATGATGAAGTCTTTCTGCTCCTCATTTCTTCCAGCACAATAGTATTTCATTACATTCATAGACCACAACTTGTTTAGTCATTCCCCAGCTGATGGGCATCTTCTTGATTTCCAATTCTTTGCCACCACAATTAGAAATTCTGTAAACATTTTTGTACATGTGAGTCCTTTTCCCACTTCTATGATTTCTTTGGGATACAGCCCTAGAAGTGGTATTGCTAGGTCAAAGAGTATGCACTTTTTTGTAGCCCTTTGGCCATAGTTCCAGATTGCTCTCCAGAGCGGTCAGATTCACAATCTTGATGTCATTTTCAGTGCTTCACTCTTACTCATAGCCATATATCCAAATCATTTGCTGAATCTTGTTTCTATCTCCACAACATCTCTCAGATACTACTCTTTTCCATTCATGCGACCACCCCAGTTTAGACTCTCATCACCTTTTTTTTTTTGAGGGGGGAAGGCAGGGCAATAGGGTTAAGTAACTTGTCCAAGATCACACAACTAGTAAGTGTCAAGTGTCTAAGGCCACATTGGATCTCAAGTCCTCCTGATTGTATTCACTGCACCACTTATTGCTCCCTCCTTTTACTGGTATCACAGTAACGGTTTACTAATTGGTTCCTCTGCCTCATGTCTCTCTCCACCCTCATCTCTCCTCCACCAAGCTGCCAAAGTGATTTTCCTTGAGTGCAGGTCTAACTATGTCATTTCCCCGCCCCACTCCTCACTTACCCAATAAAATGCAGTCTTTCTTCTTCTTCATCTCTAGGATCAATAGAAACTCGGCATAGGCTCGACACCTCCCTACTTCTCTAGGAGTTTTTATCATTAGGGTTAGTATTATTCTTCTCAACCTGTTCCCCTCCACAAATTTCATGGCCCAGCCTTACTTTCCTTACTTGACGTTTCTCATATGTGCCCCATCCCACCTCTGTGCCTTTGCTGCCTGGCTGCCCCTCATGTCTGCAATGCCCTCCCTCCTCATCTTTGCCTTTTAAATCCCCAACTTCCTTCAGGGCTAAACTCAAGTATTACTTTCTATGGATCGTTTCTGATCCCTTTTCTTCCAGCTGCTAGGGCTCTGCTCTCTAACATACTGCTTTTCATTAAAAGCCCTTCATAACCTAGATCCCTTCCATCTGTCCAGTCTTCTTACACCTTGCTTCTTGCCGTATGTTCTTTGATTCCGCGATGCAGGCCTTTTGGTTGTTCCATGAACAACACATTCCGCCTCTTAGTGCAAGACATTTTTTTCTGGTTGTCCCCCATTCCTGGAATGCCCTCCTTCCTCATCTCCACTCTTTGGCTTCTCTGAATCTGCCTTTAATGGAGTCTGACACCAAACCAAAGAAAGGCTGTTAGAAATGAGTAGGGATTGGTTTATCCTGTTTATCTGAGGTGAAAGTCAATAATCCAGATGGTTTATAATGGCCCTAAGTATTTCCATGCAAAGGTAAACAAGTCTCTCTGTAAATGAAACAGATCTGTTACAGACCCAATTGATCAAATGATCCTCAAGTCTAGGCGCTGGAAGGGAGAACAGCACAGTCTCAGTTCAGACCTAAAGCCTCTTTATTCCTGAATCTGTTGATTTGCTCTGAGAAGACCTCAAGTGGCATCTTTATTCCAAAAGTCTTGGTTTCTCTGTTGTTAAGTGGGGATAAGCTCCCTCCTGAAATGTTCCATCTTTTCCTCACTGCCAGGCCAGAACAGTGGCTCAGGAATTTTTTGTTATTTTTAGGGGAGGAGGAGAATGTATTCATTTAATCTGGTACTAAATAAATTTTCTTGGGAGCACTTTGTTATCACAATTATACAATAACACACACACATACAATACAACTCTACTCTTTTCTTGAATTTCAGTTCCATATTGCCAGTGAAGCTTACACTGGCATAGTAATGTACTAGAATACTATTATGCTGTAAGAAATGAAGGAAAAGACAGTTTCAAAGAGATATGGAAGGGCAGCTAGGTGGTACAGTAAATTGAGCACCGGCCTTGCAGTCAGGAAGACCTGACTTCAAATCCTGCTTCAGATACTTAATACTACCTGTGTGGCCTTGGGCAAGTCACTTAACCCCAATTGCCCTGCCTTCTCCCCTCCAAAAAGACAAAAAGAAATATGGAAAGACATAAACTGATCCAAAGCAAAATGGGCAGAGCTAGAGAAATAATTTAGAATGTAACATTAATATCATAAAAATGAAGAATAATGAAAGATTTAAAAAGTCTAATCAACTAAATGATCAACCATGACTCCAGAGCTTCTTCCTTCCTCCCTTTGTTCCTTCCTTCTGTATCAGCAACCACACTGGCAAACCCAGGATGGCTGCAAGCACAGGTGCTTAGATATGCTTTACTAGGAAAGATAGATGTTTAAGGGGTCAACAATCTTTTAAATTACATTCATTAGTTCAGGGGAAAAGTCAGCACCTTGGACTTCAGAGAAAATCCAAATAAAGAGCTGAGACATAAAGATCAACTGACAGGGCTTCTAACTGTCTGAGAAATTAGCACAGATCAACATACAGATCCAACTTTCTGACCAAGACAATACATATATAGTTACCAGAGAGAGAAGCACCAATATCTGGGCTTTTCAAAGCTGGGGAAACTCCTTAGCAGCTTCTCAGAGTCTCATCTGGTCAAATCACAGGAACACTCTTCCAATGAGTGAGACCCAAAGCAAAATGATAACCTCAGAGTATATGTACCCTTTTTAGAGTCAGAGGTCATCACAACCCTCATGACCCAGTGCCTCATGAGAAATAAACAAAAGGTGTAAAAGCCTTCCTACAAGCAAGCCTCCCCTAAGCAAGCTTCCCTTAATGTGCTCCACAGGAGGCCTATTAATGGGTGGGGAAGATCTTAAATCCCATTAACATTACACCTTCCTATTGCCTTCCTTCTTGCCTTCCTACCTTTTCAGGGAAGGAGGGCAGCAAAAAAATTTTTGATAGATGAAAAGTATACAATAAAATTTTAAAACTTTAAAGAAAAAAGTAGTTCACTGATTCTTGAGCTCTTCAAATTGGATCTAATCACTAAGTCTAGCTTTCTCAGTTAATTTTTAATTTTTTTTCAATTAATCAGAATTTATTCTCTCTCCCTCCTCCCTATTAAAAAATTTAGTAAAATATTCACAGTCAAATAAAGGAAATTCCCACATTAGCCATGTAAAAATGTATGTGCCATTCTCCATCCTGAGTCCATCATGTCTCTGTGAGGAGAGAGGTAGCAAGCTTTGCCATTAGCCTTTAGAATTGTGACTGGTCCTTGCTTAAGACTTTCAAATTATTTGTCTTTATAATGTTGTTGTTATTATTTAAACTTTTCCTGGTTCTGCTCACTTCACTTTGTATCAGTTCATAAAAATCTAATTCCTTTTTTTTTAATAAATTCACGATTTCCTTTCTTCCCCCCCCATACAACAAAAATACACACCTTAAAAACTATTGGGGTTCAAATGCCAATTTAAAAATGATTTATGACTGTACTAAACTCCAAGAAAGATACAAAGTTAAAGTAAGACTGCACCTGCAACCACAGAAGGTTACAGTCACCCACACTATAAGGGTGAACATCACTATAAGGGATATAAGTACATTAAAGAGGCAAATAACTAAAGTGCTATGCTGGACATCTCTACCAAGAAATCCCACATTCAACTCAACTCAACATATCTGAAACACTATTACCTTCTCCTCTAATTCTATCCTGCTCTTTCAACCTCCCGATTTCTGTTGCAGTCACCACCATCCTTTCAGTCACTGAGATTTGTGACCTCAGAGTCAACTTTGACTCCTTCCTCTCTCTTGCTTCCCCCACCCTTTTATCCATTCAGTCTCCAAGTTTTGTCAGTTCTAAGCCCACAGAATCTTTCCCACCCCACCCCCTTCTCTCTATTCACAGAAACATTACTCTAGCTCTGATTCTCACCACCCCTGACCTAGACTATTGCAATAGCATCCTAACTGATCACCTTGGCTTTCTCGAATCCCATATCTCTTCTCCAATCTGTACTTCACATACCTGCCAATATAATCTTCCTGAATTACAGTTCTCACCGCCGCTCTCTAACGGCTTGAGGAACTTTTGTTGTCTTTGAGATAAAGATAAACATTTACTTAACTTGACATTTGTAGTCTTTCATAACTGGGCCACCATTTACCTGTCCAAACTTATTTCACATTACCCTCCAACCCTCACCCCCATTACTACATATTCTATTCTCCAGCCAAAAGGACCTGCTTGCTAATCCCCAAATTCAGCATTTCATTTCCTGACTCCTTACCTTGGTACAGGTTAAAACCCCATGCCCAACATCTCCCTCATCGCCTCTGCCTCTTAGAATCCTGAACTTCCTTTAAGACTCACTCCTAGGGAGAGTACACTGACTGCTACCTGAAGCCTCTCCTGACCCTTGGTGCAGTTGGGGCTTCTTTCCTATTCACATTACTTTGTTTACACCTCTCTGTTTTCACACAGTACCTTTTTTCCTTTTCCTTTCTCCCCTATTGCAATCTGAGTTCCCTGAGGGCAGGAGATAGTTACTTTTCTTTTCTTTTTTTTTCTGTATTGCCAGCATCTAGCATCACGCTTTGCATTAGTAAATATTTGTGGAACCAAAATGAATTACGTCCATAGATTACAGATTCATAGATTTGGAGTTGGAAGGAACCTTAAAGGCCATATAGCATGGTAACTGGAATTATGAATGGAATTTCAATAATTGTTAAGGCAGGTACTGTATTTCACTGCCTAATTGTTGCTACCACATAATTGTTGCACCTGTTTTGTTTGGGTTTTTTTTTTCAGTACAAAAATTGGTTTATAACCTTTCGTCGTGTAATTGTAGCATGGTATAATTCTGTTCGTCATGCCACTTAAGAGGTAAACAGAGCAGCAATGTTTTCACTGGTGGCATATGGATAGGTATTTATCTCTTGAGCATTGTGAACGGCAATCCTAGAATTCACAGCGCTTATGCAATGTCAGTATATTTAAGAAAGCCAACTTGCATGGTTTGTTTAGAGCACTGCAGTATGTCACTCAATCCAATGGAGAGCCATTGGCACAGGGGGAGTGGGTGAGCAGGCAAAGCTGCCATAAGTAAATCATGTGAACATGCATCTTCTTGTGCTAGCTAAACTGTAAAGTTTGTCTGCCAGTGATACAGTTGAGTAATAAATGATTTTTAAGTAATACCAGCACATTATTTTAAAGCTTTACATAATGGTCACACCCCACTTTTTGCAAAAAAAAAAATGGCATAAAATCTGCCATGTTTATATGTGGTGAAATACAGTATGTGTTTTTATGATACAGCAAAGTATGAAAGAATAAATTTTTCCATTCTTGTTAAAATTACTTATTTCATATTTTATTTTTCCCAATTACATATTTTACAATAATTTTAAATAATCATTAAAAAAAATTTGAGTTCCAAATTCTCTACCTCTCCCCACCCCCTCATTGAGAAGGCAAGCAATTTAATATAGGTTTCATATGTGTAGTCATGCAAAACATATTTCAATACCAGTCATGTTGTAAAAGAAAACATAGACCAGAAAAAATCCCTAAGAAAAATAAAGTAAAAATATATACTTTGATCTGTATTCAGGCTCCATCGGTTCTTTTTTTGAGGATGGATAGCAATTTTCATCATGTCTTTCAGAGTTGTCTTGGATCATTGTATTGTTGAGAACAGCTAAGACAAAGAATAAACTTTTTGAAAGGAATTAAAAGTTAGCTGAGACAGATTGGGGATGGTATCAACCCTGCAGAAACCAAGAATCAGGAAACTGCTCTGTGAGCTGCCAATGACTCTTTGGGCATATTTTCATTCTGCTTCATTAATAAGACCCTTACAAGCCTCAAAGTGTTAATAATGTACTTTCACAAACGTCTGATATCCTCTTATTATTAGGATCTGGTTCAGTATTATTATATTAGCTCGATGTTCATGGGATCATAGGAGTCTTAAAGATCATCTAATTCAACCTCACTGTTTTACAATTGAGGAAACTGAGGCTAGAAAGATGATGTGATTTGCTCAAGGTTGCACAGGAATCAAGAAGGAAGTCTGAGATTTTGAATCTAGTTCTTTCTTCTGTTTTTCTGCTGCTGCTCCATCCCCTAAATCATATGTCCACAGAACATGCCCAAGAGCTAAGTCCTTCAGCTCAGAACTCCCAGGCATGATGCAACCCCATCTTAACTCTGTGCTATTTTTTTCCTTGCCCTTCCTCTCCATCCATTTCCTCTTCTTTCACTGAGAAATTTAATCAAATCAGTGCTACCATTATCTCTCGAAACGCATGCTAATAGATTGCCCTATTATTTCAATCACCATCCCCGAGACTTCCCAGACCAAATCAGCTTCCCCTGGTTCATATGTTCTGAGTCTGGCTATAAAAACATAAGCTTCTTGGGGTCAGGAACTACTAGCTCTTGAATTTACATTCCCAGTGCATGGCACTGTACTTGACACATAATAAGCACTTACTAAATGTCATATCACTCTGTCCTTCCCTCCCTTTCCTCATTCATTCATTTTTTTTCCCACCATGCCATCCTACTTGCCTTTTACTGAAAGGAGAAATGGAGTGTGTCTTTTTAGAGTATGTCTTGTTCTTGTTTTCCCATAAATATTGAAAGCTCTTTCACTTCAGTGAAACCTTTGCAACTAATTTGTTCCATGACTGTGGCCAGCAGACTGAATCCCCCGCTTCTCAATAGTACCTCTGTGATTTTTGAATAAAAAGCACTAATGATGGTAAAATGCTCTGCTTGACGAAAGAATAGGCAGCAACTTGGACATTAATAACTCATATTTCCATCGAGCTTCAAGCTGTACAAACATTTTTCCCTCATAGGTAGGTAGTGCAAATATTGTCATTCTGATTTTACAAACAAGGAAACAAACACAGAGATCTTAACTGATGCAGTTGGAAAGGGCATACTATTTGGAGTTAGAAGACCTATATTCAAATCCTGACTCTCCTCCTTCCAACTGTGTGACTCTGGTAAAGTCAGCTAGCCTCTCTGAGCCTCAGTTTCCTCATCTGCAAAATGAAAGCACTGGATGATATGATTTTAAAGTTCCATCAGAGTTCTACATAGTATGATTCTATGGTCAAAGATGTGTCCAGATGTTAGAGCTGGGACCCACTCTCTCACTCTGTTTTTATTTTGGGGGTTGGGGTAGATCTATAATTTCATTGGTATAAGAAATTTAATCTATTAATGAAGATTTTTCTGCAAATTACAGTACTGCAGAGTTGTTTGGAGAATTGAACTGTTGAGTGATTTGTCCAAGATCATACAACATATAAGTGTCACAGGTATGAATTTAATCTAAGTCTTCCTGGCTCCAAGGTCAGCTAGCAATACACTAAGCAATACTGACTCTCCCCTAACTCTAATAGCATTGCTATTCCCACTGTCTCATAACTGCTTCTCAGGATATCTAAGTGAGGTCTACCCTTAAAATTGGACTGTTTTGTTGGACTATGACTATGTAATGTTTTAGCATGTAATTAGGCAAAATCGATGTGAATAATTTCATTTTTTGTGACTGGTAATCAGAGTTTCCTCTTTTATTCTTAATCGGACTAACAGTTTATCTAATTTGTCTTAAAATAGCTATTAGCTTAATTTATACATTCAATGTTTTTGCTTTCATTTTGTTAATCTCGTCTTCAATAACTAAAATTTTTGTGTTTTTTATTTGTTGTTATTCTATTTTTTTTAATCCCTCTGTTTTTTTCTCTTTTGCTGATAAAAATATTTAGAAATAGACATTTCCCCCCTAAGATCTGTTTGGCTTCATCCTAAGCATTCTGGCATATTGTATCATGGATCATTTTCATTGTCTCATATTGTCATTTTCTTTAATGAAATTATCTATATTTCTATGATTTCTTCTTTGATCTGCCGATTGTTTTGGATGGAATTAGTCTCCAATTAAGTTTGAATATTCAAAGGCCTCAATTGATTTATAATTTTATTGAATTATTGTCAGTAAGGAATTTGTTTAATATTTCTGCTTTTCCGCATTTAAGTATGAGATTTTTATGCCCTAACTCAAGTCAACTTTTGTAAAGATGACATGTGCAGCTAATAAATGTATATACTCTTACTAATACTTATTTCTTAATTGCTACTACTCTATAGTCAATGAGTCACTTAGCATTTAGTAAGTGCTTACTATATTCTAGTCACTGTGCTAAGCTCTCAGGATACAAAGGCAACCCCCCCACCCCACCCCAGTTCCTGCTCTCAAGGAGGTCTCAGTCTAATGGGGGAAACAATATGTCAGCATCTATGTACAAACCACATATGTAAATATATACACATATATGTATGTACACACATATGTATATATACATATAGAATGTATGTATAGAATCATATGGTATATATGTATAAAATTAATGGGGGTATCTTAGAGGGAAGGCACCGAGATTAAGGAATATGGGAAAGGTTTTTTTCTTATCTTTTTGATAGATTTATCTAGATCTGAAAGGGATTCATTGAAATCCCTAGCAATTATAGTTGTCCTATCTATTCCTCCTTGAAATTTAGTTAACTTTTTTCTTTTCAAAACTTAGATGCTATACCATTTGGTTTATATGCATATAAAATATTGATATTGTTTCATTGTTTATGGAGTCTTTAAACATAATGTAGTTTCTTTGTTTACCTCTTTTAATCTTATTTTTACTATTGTTTTGTCTGAGATTATGATTGCTTATTCTGTCTTTTTGAGATCATAAGAGGTATAATTTCTGCTCTAACTTCTTATTTTAACTGTGTGAATATTTATGCTTCAAATGTGTTTCTTGTAAACAATATTTTGTTGAATTCTGCTTTCTAATTCATTCTATTATCTATTTTTTAACAAATGAGATTATCCCATTTACATTCATGGTTATAACCATAAATTGTGTATTTCTCTTTTTCTCCTTTTCTCCAGCACTCTTCTTTGTAAAAAAGATGACAAAAGAGGAGTGTGATAAAACCTAGTGATCTATTATTGTATGCGTCTGCTTTAGTTTTACTATCCCTCTTTTCTTCCCCTTGCTTAGACCTTGATCACTGGTTCTTATGGTTTTTAGAATTTGTTTTCCTATTCTCCCCCTCACCAATTCCTCCTTTGTAATCCACTCGGCAAATTAAAAAAAAAGTTAGTTTTATTTTTTACTATGGCCTCACTGGTATTATACTTGCTTTTAAACCTCCTTCTATCCTCTCCTTCAACTGGTTCAGTCCTAACTTTAAAGTGTGTGTGTGTGTGTATGTGTGTGTGTGTGTGTGTTTCTTCCTTACTGCCTTTCTCCTTTCTTTTTCTTTCCTTTCTTATAAGCTTCAAAACAGAACAAATTTATCTCTACATTCCCTTTAGGGCCCTTGAAAACATTATACTTCTAGTCAAATACACACACACAGCTTTCTATGTTATTTATGAGTTTTGTGTTTGAATTTTGAACTTTCTATTTAGTTCTGATTTTTTTTAAATCAAGAATGTATTTAAGTTCTCTATTCTTTTAAGGGTCTAATTTTTTTAAATATAAGATTATGCTCAGTTTTTTCAGGGTACATTATCATTCGTAGTAGATCTATCTTTTTTCCTTTGGGAATGATGTATTCTGATCTCTCCCCTTATTTATAGTGATAGCCATCAAATCTTGTATGATCCTGACTGTGGTACCATGGTACTTGAACTCTTTATTTTTAGATGTTGATGGTATTTTTCTTAATTGAGAAGCCTTTGAATGTATCAGTGACATTCTTGGAATTGTTCATTTTGCGGTCTCTTTCAGGAGGTGAGCGATGCACTCTTGGCATTTTCACATCGCCCTCTGCTACATACACGCAGTTTTCATTTTTGATTTCCTGAAGTAAGGCATCTATGTTTTCCTTTTGGTCCTGGTTCTCAGATAGCCCAGTTATTCTTAATTAGTTCTTTCTGATATGTTTTCTAGGTTATTTTTAAAATCTAGGAGCTACTATATATATGTATATATACACACACTTAATATATTTTTTATTCTATTTTTCAATATTTTAATTTTGTTCTGATGTTTCTACTTGTTTCATGGAGTCTAATTTGCTGGGGGGGTCCTTTTTTTAAAAGTTTTCCACTTTCTATTCTACATTATTAATTTACCCTCTAAGTATTTCCTCCATAGCTTTAATTTAACATATAGCCTCTTGATTCATTTATTGCGGGTATTTTTATAGTCCTTATGGCCGAATCATTTTCTTCTCTGGTTACTTCCTCTTCTTGCGGGTATACAATTTAGGCATCTTTTTACCCATGTTAGTCCTTCCTAGTGTTCAGTGTCTTCTCTCTTTCTTTCTCTCTCTCTCTGTCTTATATCTTAGCTCAATTCTAGGGTGGGGACTTAGTGCCAGTGTAGGCTCTGCTCACCCCCATTCCTGGATTGAATGATCAATCTTCATTCAGTTTTAACTTCCTCACTTTCCTGGGCTCCTGATGTTGTCTAGCACTGGCAGACTTGAGGAGCTGTGGTCAGGGCTCTGTGGGTGGCTGTCCCCGATCAGGGAATTGGGTGCTCTCTGTTCCTGTCTTTCCTGATCAAGGTGCACAGTGGTCTTTTATTGCTCAATGCTTCCTTGATCAGAGGCCTAAAGGGTGACTCGACTCCTTAGGGTTTCCTTGTTCATTAACCACTGCTACTTGGTCTTCTGTCCATCCTGAGACTTCCCAGACCATAGCCCTGGGTGGTCTTCTATCCTCCAGAGGGACCTCCTGCAATGGGGTGTTTATCTTCCTTACCTCCTCTGGGGCTTTTCTGATCAGCTCTCTGGGTGATCTGTCCTCTCCCAGGACTTCCCAAGACAAGATGTTTCTTTCATTCCTCTTCTGCTGGGATTTGTTCTATCAGAAGTCTGGTCTTTTTACTCCTTGAGTTTTCCTTAATCAACTAGCTCAGCAGTCTCAAAATATCCTAGTTTTTGTAACCAAGGGGTTGAGTGATCTCTCCTGTTTGGAGTTTCCCCAGTTAAGGCATTGTTGTGTGGTGCTGATGTGGATTTCTGGTCTTGTTTGTGCTTGTATGTGTCCCTCAGATGGGATGCCTCTTCCAATGTCAGCATCTTCTGGTTATGTTTTTTTTTACAGGCCTGGAATGACTGAAAAAGCTTGCCAAAGTTTCTCTTTGAATAATTTTTGGTCAATTTTCAATCTAGTGCCCTTTTTTAGATCATTGCTGAAATAAAAATGGAAGTGTATGAACAATTATAATGCCATATTAACCAGAAGTCCTCATTATTCTGTATCATGATCAATCTTTATACTGGAAATGCAATTACTTTTGTGCCCTACAGGAAATCAAACTGAGAGTTTGTTGTTAGTTAAGTTAATAAACATTTATTAAGCACCAATTGTGTGACAGGCACAGTGCTAAGGAAAGCAAAAACAGTTCCTGACCTCAAGGAGCTTATAGTCTAATAGGGTGGGGCATGGCGAAAAAAAAAAAAACAACAAATGACTGTGAACAAAAAAAGATACATACAAGACAAATTGGAGTTACTCTTAGAGGGAAGACACTAACATTAAGGGACCTGGCAAGGACTTCTTACAAAAGGTGAGTTTTTAGATGAGATTTGAAGGAATCCAGGAGATACAGAAGAAAAGGACAAGAATAGTAAAGCATGTAGGAAGGCCACTGAAAATGTTTGGGGTCTGGAGATGGAGTACCTTGCACAAGGAAGGGCAAAAAGTTCATTGGCAGTGGATCACAGAGTTAGGAGGAAGGGACTAAGGTGTAAGAAGACTGGAAAGGTAAGCAGGGGCTAGGTTATGAAGGGCTTTAAGAATCAAAGGATTTTTTATATTTGATCCTGGAGAAAATTGTGTTTGTCTTTTACTCTCAAAGAGGACCATGGCATCAGGGAAATGATGACATGACTTACAGTTGACTTTGATTTGAGTGAGGGAGGGCTGTGCAAGGTCACCGGCCTCACTTTCTCCTCCAGAGTCATCCAGTGGTCTGATATTCTTCAGGATGACTGGAAATGACTCAGGATGCAATGGGAGACCCTGGCTCTTCTAGACTGGAGATAATAGGGAGCCAGTGGAGTTTATTGAGTAGGAAGGTTACACGGTCAGACTTGTGCTTTAGGAAGGTCACTTTGATAGTTGAGTGGAGGATGCTTAACTAGAATAATGCTTCTTAGACTGTGGGTCACTACTCCATGAAAAATTTGGCAACTGCAAAACATTCAATGACTAAAAATTAATTAAAAATCAAATGCATAAGGAATCTGAGGTGTTTCTGGCAGAGCTTGCCAGCAGACCTTCCCTGCAGCCTTGGTTCTGAACACACCGCATGCACACCTTGCACAGTGAATGCCTTCAGGGCATACAACAACAACTAAATGTGAAAAGGGGTCACTCGTGGGTGGAAAAAGTTTAAGAAGCCCTGAACTAGAAGACTACAGCAACAGTCCAGGTGTAAGGTGATCAGGGCCTGCACAAGAGTGGTGGTAGCATAAGAGGAGGCAAAGAGATGTAGCCAAGAGGTGTGGCAAAGGTAGACCCAGCAGGACTTGGCAATAGATAAGATACTGAGGTAAGAGAGTGTGAGGAGTCAAGGATTTGGCTTACAACCTAAGCTGCAAGTTTGGGTGTCTGGGAAGATAGTGCTGCCTTCAATAATAGCGAGGAAGTTAGGAAGAAGTGAGAGTTTTGGGAGAAAGATAATGAATTCAGTTTGGGAGTGTGAAAGGACATAGGATGTGAGTGATAAGGTGAAAAGACTCTCCCAAGGAACTTTAGATAGGCAGCAATGATTGGGGGGAGGATTTAAATTCAGGTCCTTTGAATTCAAAGACTGTGCCTTTTCTATTATATAATGGTGCTTTCTGTTATGAGGAAAGTGCTTTGTAAACCCTAAAGGGGTGTATAAATGTAAATGAAATAATAAAAATTATAATGTGACTTCTTATCTTCCTTGAAGGGTCAACTCAAGTCTTGCCCTATGATGTCATTCCATAACAACTTCTGAGCTTCTGAACTCTTGTAGTATTTGTGACCTATACCCAGGTATGTAGATGTATAGTGTGTTTGTTTGTGTGTGTGTGTGTTTAACAACTGTTTTGTTGGTAATTGTTTAACAACTGGCTCTCTGAAAAAAAAAAAAAGATGAACACCACCCTTTTAAATTTAATTTGCATTACTCATATTTTCTCTATCATTTCTTAAGTCTAGACCAGGAGTCAGCAACTATAGCTGGCTTTTATTTTTTTCTAATTCCTTAGGTATAAATCCTCACACTAAAAATTTAACAATCAGTTCTCCTAAGGCAATATGAGCCAGTTCTAACACTATTCTGTCTATACCACTACTTACCTATTACTTTTTGTTGGTTGTCATCTTAAAAACATGTGCTTGTCACCAATTATACTGTAAGGTTCCTGAGGGCAGGAATCCTATACTTTTTTGGCATACCATTGTACACAGAACATTGTGGGCTTTGTACATATCATGTGCTTAATAATATTTTGGGGGTCCAGACTTGGGAATTTGTTTCCCAAACAGGAAATTCCTTCTACCAATGCAGATCCAGAACTATTCCATCACTTACAACTTTAGAGAGATGCCTGGTATGTGGAGAAATTAAGTGACTTGTCCAAGGTTATACAGACAGTATGTATCAAAGCTGCCCTGAGAATGGCACTCTATCTGTTATGCCAACCTGTTTCTTCATTAATTCATATCTGCTAATTAATGCATTCACTCCTCTATTGTAGTCTGCCTCCAGTGCCTTACTGTAAGTTCTCAAAGTCTATGCCAGCGTAATACAAACTCTGGCTGATCCTAACAAGCTAAAACGGTTTTAGGTTCAGACTTAGCAATGTACTTAATGTCTCTTGCCCAAAGACTAGTTCAAGTTTTGAGGATTCCATCACCAGGTTGGTCAGAGGTTTGTAAAATTTTTAGCCACAGAAACTCTTAAGACTATATACCAAGTTATTAGAGGGAATCAATAAAGGGAACATCCACACAATGAAATTAATCAACAAGCATTTATTCAAAGTACTGTAAAATATATGTTAGAAGCTGTGCTAAATACAGAGGATACAAAAAAAAAAATACAAAAGTAGTCCCTGCCCTTGAGGAGTTTACATTCTAATTGAAAACAACATATACTTAAATTGGTACTTGGAAGATAAATACAAAATGGGTTAAAGGTTGTTTTTTGTCCTTCATTCTCAAAGAAACTGAGGTAGAGAATTGCCTCTTTTACCTTGTAAAAAAAAAAAAAGAAATCTAGGAGGGGAAGAAAGGCCTAAAGAGAAACTATTGCTTATCTATGTTCACTCTGAGCCAATCAGGGCCCAAACAATTAACACCTGGGGCTTGGCCTGGGACCTGTTGTTGGCCGATCAATAAGAGACAGAGTGATTTAGGCTTAAGGGAAGGAAGGAAGTGTGGAAGGGAGGAAGGACAGACCGTGGACTTTATATTTGTTCAAGAGGTAAGAAGGAATTTACTGAGTGGGTGAATGACATCGTCAGACCTGTGCTTTAGGAAAGTCACTTGGACATCGACATGGAAGGTGGATTATTGAGACCCAGGTCAGGGGTCAGCTAGTAGGTTGTTATAATAATCCAGGTGAGAGGTGACAAATGACTGAACTATGTCAGTTGGGGGAAAGGTTCATATTAAAAAAAATTGTAAAGAGAGATATTATAAGATTGAACAACTAAAGGGTGGGAGGGAAAGGAAAAAGGGGAAAAAATTTACATGATAACTATTATATATTTAAAAGGAATAGTGAGTTGTACACAACAGATTTGCAGTTTTATGTGCATCTTTTTTTTCTATTTTACTATGTAATGGAAATGCTTGTTTTATTCCATAAATTAAAAATCATTTTTTAAAAAGATTAAAAAGAATTTAAAGATTAAAATATACAAATTAATTAGATTTGTAGGGTTATCAAGAGAAAGTTATGAAGGATGATACCAAGGCTATGAACCTGAGTAACTGGAAGAATAATAGCACCTTTGACAGAGGTGGGGAACCTGTGGCCTTGAGCCTCTAGGTTCTCAAGTGTAACCTTTTAACTGAAGCCAGACTCAAAGGGTTACACTTGAGGACCTTGTAGAGGACCACTTATGGCCTCAAGACCACAGGTTCCATACCCCTGGTCTAGGGTTTGGGGAAAAAGATCATGATGGCTATTTTGGATATATTGAGTTTGAGATACCTATAGGAAATCCTGTTCAAAATGCCCAATAGGTAGTTGATAATACTGGAGTGGAGATCAGGAGAAAGACTGATACTAGATAAAAAAATCTGGGAATGATTTGCAAAGAGATTGTAATTGAATCCATGGGAGTTGTTGAGATCACCACGAAATCAGATTAGAGGATTTTTATCTGGAAGAGATTATAGAGATCATTTTGTCCAAGGAGGAAACTAAGGCCCAAAGAGATTAAGTGATTTTCCCAGGGTCACAGAAGTAATAAAACAGATGGGCCTGGGTCCTCTGACTCTAAGTCCAGTTGTCTTTCAAACTGCTGTGATTCATTGCTTCCCTCATATGGACTAAACTCACTGAAGAAATCATTTCATAATATGAAATTCAGTCTTCAGAAACTGTCACTCCATGTCTTTCACTTGATACTTGGACAAATGATGTCGAAATGGTAGTTAACCTAGGAAACTGAAAAGTGGCCATAGACCTAATCGTACTTTGAGTTCCAGTTGAGTTTGCAGTAGAGGAAAGAGAAAAAGACATGGGAACCTCAAATAGCACAGAACCTGATCTTTTAGAGAGAGAAAGTGAATGGAGTACAGAAGGTTCATTTCAACCACTGGCAAAGGGGTGATGGTTGGCTGATTTTCAATTACCCCCGAATAAAAGGTTCATTTAAACCATCAGCAAAAAGGTGATTTCCAGTTGTTACCATTACTAGTCGGTCCATGACTAGTCAATGAATCCTGCCTACTTATTCATTCATTCTCTGTAGCTGAACTTGTGCTGATTCAAAATCATGCCCTGAACGCAAGGCAACCTCCCTGGTAAATGTTTCCTGTTTTTATCTTCCTTTTCCTTTTCTTGTAGATTCTTTTGCATTTAGGGAGAATATTTGGTAGGAAGAGAATGAATCAGAATGGGAGGAAATCTGAGGCAACCAGTGGGAGATAAGTTTCTTTTTTCTTCCTCTTCAGCTGTTCTCTGTTTGGGCCATTCTAGTTTGAAGATGGTCAGCTAGGTGGCACAATGGCTAGGGTGCCAGGCCTACTGTAAGTAAGACTCATTTTCCTGAGTTCAAATCTGACCTAAGACACTAGCTGTTGGACCCTAGGCAAATCACTTAACCCTGTTGGTCTCTGTTTCCTCATCTGTAAAATCAACTGGAGAAGGAAGAAGCAAAGCACTTTAGTATCTCTGCCAGGAAAACCCCAAATAGGGTCATTAAGTGTCAGACAGGACTGAAATGACTGAACATCAAAAAATTCGTGTATCATGTAACATTATGCAGTAGTTATATGGTTTTTAAAATCTGATTGGAGGCTTTGGATTCCCTTGTCTTCCTCTGGATCATTTCAAGACCCGGTATATTTCAGATGTTACTAACCAGGGCCTGCCCTACTGAATTGCCGAGAACTTCAATATTTCTCCAGGTCAAGTGCTTGTGGACAACGACGCAGAATTTAGGATGTTTAGGAAAATTCTGAGGGTGATTGGATGGCAAGGACTTTACTGGTGCTATATGGCCTTCTGGGTCACATACAACAATGTGATCCAAAAGCCAAACAAACAATCTCAGGCAGCATTACTGGAAGTGCAGCACCCACAGTGAAGGAAGCAACAGTTCTCTGTTATGTTATGCTATGACCAGATACTATCCAGTGTATGTGTTTCTATAGAAATATATATAATATATGTGTGTGTATATATATATATATACTATGTATGTATCACAATATGCTCCTAAATGAATGAACTCTCCCCATCTCTTCCTATTCCCTCTCTACATATTACACACTCATGTTGCATATGTAATATACACATACATACATGCACACATATATACACATATAGTTTGTCCAGTTGGGCATATGTATATATACATATATGTGCACATATACACATGTATTATATATAACATGTGTATACACGTACTTGTGTGTGTGACTTTCTATCTGTATATGTATACACACATATATTGCTTATTTGTTTATTCAGTTGGCGATATTCCATTTTAGGGAGGACCTGACATTGGCCTCCTCTGATACATCCAGAGGAAGATGAGCAGGGTGATAAGAATTTAAGACCATGAAAAAGGAAGGTGAATCAAAGGAACTAAGGATTGATAGACTGGATTCTTCTCAGCAATGCAGGGTTATAAGTCAACCCCAAAAGACTCATGATGGAGAGAGATGCCTACATCCTGAGAAAGAACTAGAAAGAACTGAGTTTGAATCCAGATTGAAGCAAACTACCTGATCTTTTTCCTTTTCTTGTTTGGTTTTGTTTCCTCTTTCCTGTTGTTCATTCCATCTGATACAATCCTTCTTTATAACTGACTAATGTCTAATTAGTGAAAGTATTTGCAGATCCTATACTTGATTGTATGCTGTCAGGGGGGGGGGAGGGAGGGAGAAAAAATTTGAAACTCAAGGAATTGTGGAACTGAATCTTGTAAACTAAAAGTAAACAGACAAATTAATAAAGAAAAAAAAAAGATTTAAAAAAAAGGAACTAAGAAACTATAGCTGCCTTTAAAATGTTCAAAGGCATATTTGAAGGGCAGTCATGTATAAGAGGAATTAGACCTGTTTGACTTGACCCTGACTGTGGAATTAAGACCAGTGTGTAGCCAGGTAGCACAGCAAGTAAGAGCACCAGCCCCAGTGTCGGGATGACCTGGGATCGAATCTGGGCTCAGACACTTAGCACCCACCCAGAAATAACTGGCTGTGTAACCTTGAGCAAGTTACTTAACCCCAATTGCTTATAAAACAAAAAAACAAAACAAAACAAAAAAAGACCAGTGTGTAGGAAATTGCAGAGAGGTAGATGTTGGACTCAATCTAAGGAAAAATAATTCAACAATTAGAGGAAATTGGACTTCCTCTGGGGAGAGTAACTTCCCTATTCCCAGAAGTCTTCAGAAGGAGGCAGGATGAGTACTGGTCAGGGATCTTGTAGAAGCAACTGCTATTGGAAAGAGCATTGTGTTTTGAAGCTATGTTTGGAACTGGGTGTGAATCCTGATTCTGCTGCTTGCTACCTGTTTGATCTTGGGAAAGTCACTTCACCTCTGTGGGTATTTCAGTTTCTGTAAAATGGGGGGTTAGACTAGGTAACTTTAAAAAAATTTCTATTTATTTAACTTTTAATTTATGGAATAAGACAAGCATTTCCATAAGATAATAAAAGAAAAATGATTATGCATGAAACTGCAAATCCATCATGTAAACTTGCTATTCCTTTCAAATATATCATAAAGTTATGTAAATTTCTTTTTGTCCTCCTTCTTTCCACCTTTCTGCTCTAAACCTATGATCTTGCAATTCCTTCCAAGATTCTGTTATTCTTTGCTCCCATCATCTGGTTGCAACTTGATTTAATCTATTCTTTTTGAATTCTCAGCTCCACAAGTGTATCTTGAGCAATAATTAAGTGTGAAGCAGTGTGGGTGGACAGGTGGGTGACAGGCCCTGATTCCCAGGTCCTGACCCCAGTGGAGAGGAAAGCAGTGGGGGAAGGAAGGAGTTAAGAAATTTGAGTTGCCATCCTGGATCTGATACCTACAGCTCTTATGAATTTGGACAAATCACTTCCCATAATGTTATCATCAGTCTCCTGCTCTTTAAAATCTGATTTAACCAGATAATCTTTAATGTCCTTTTCAGTTCTAATTCCTATGATCCTTTGATAAGAGGGGGAAAAGGGAGGAAAGTGCAAGAAAAAGTGACATTCTAAGATGCTTCTAAGGTACAAATAGTTATATAGATTTAAGTCCTCCCTCAAAAAGGTATGGGATGGGAACCCACCTTAAACCCTGCTTCCTTGCCCTGGCAATATGGGGTAGATTTCAGAAAAAAGCAAATCTCCATGACAGGAATTCACAGGAGGAGAACTGGAAGCTAATAGCCCATTTAGCTCCCTGGGCAAAGTCTGCAGCCTCACCCACTGGCCCTGAGGTTCCCATTGGCTTGGGCTCCCAGCCAGAACTGTATGTGCCATCAACCTAAGAGAAGGGGGATGGGAAGGAGGCAAAGAGGAAAAAGAAATCAGGTTAAACCCGACACCAAAGCTGTTATTTTAACCACCACACACAAAGCTCCAGGGGAAAGGGGACATAAGTGGCAAGACTAGAGCTTTATCTTTGCTGGCTGGAATTGCTCTGCTTGGGACTCTTTTGGCCCCTGCAGAACTCACAAGCCCAGAACAGCCTATGGAGAGGTCAGACTGGGTCGTGAGGCTCAGTGCTAGTGTGCTTTTATTTATTTTCTTATTTTTTTTTAGAGCTCCTGATTACAGGCCAAGCATTTTCAAATCTTGCAAAGGTGTAAATGAGGACAGCCTAAGGCAGATAATGAAGGGCTTGCCAGACCAAGAAACCTGTATTTTGCCAACCTGTTCAGGATTTGATTATTTTTAAAAGCCCAAGTTACTAATAAAAACTTCAACAATCTCTATGTAATGAAACAGAAACACTAATCTTTTTAAATAATCACAGCTGCATAGGTACTGTCACCTAACAAACTTCTCCATCAAGCTAATGATATCAACTGTTTAAAAGCTAGGCATGCACCATGACCACACCATTGTCAAAAGCTAACGTCAAGTCCATGGTGATGGCATAGAATCTCAGAACTTAGAGGGTCTCTTAACATATACAAAACAGAACTCACATGCTGGAAGGGACCTGAAAATAGAATGTAGAATGTTAGAGATAGAAGGAATTTGAGAACAAGGAATTTCAGTGCTAGAAAGACCCTAAAGCATAGAGTGTTAGTGTTGGTAGGTGCCTTAGAAAAAGAAGAAAAACATGAATAGAGGATCTAGATGGGACTTTAGAATATAAAAAATAAGAGCTAAAAGGGCCATGGGAACATAGAACATATTCTATCTTCCAAGGCCTGTCGTGGAAGATAGAATATCAGCATTAGAAGGGATCTGAGAATATAGAGCATGGAATGTTAGCCATAGAAGGAACTTGATAACATTGAGCACCGAATGTCAGAGCTGGAAGAAAATACAGAGGTCATTTTACAGGCGAAGCAACAGAGGCCCACAAAACCTTAACTTGTTCAAGGTCACCAGACAAGCTATGGCAGGCCAATTCTAGACTCCTAGTTTCCTGAATCTGAAAGAGGGGAGGAGGAAGTAGGGTTGTCACTAAAACTCGGAACTCCTGGACAATGTGTCTTTGGGTCAGGGCCTGGGGATTGTGGTTCCTGGTACCTTCCATAGTCTTCTATTGATGAGAAACCTGGGTTTTCAACAGCTTCCTCATAGTTGGATGCCTTGTCAGGGTGTGGGAACCAGAGCCAGGGGACTCCTACTCCCATTGACACTATGTTAATAACTGACATTTACTTAGTATGGTTTACCAAGAACTTTAAATACATTTTCTGATTCAATCTTCAGAGAAATCTTGCCGAAGGTAGACACTATAGTCATCAATAACTCTTTCTTATATATAAAGAAACTGAGGGGTTAATCAGTCAAAAACACAAAGTTGGTAAATGTCTGAGGCAAGATTCTAACTGGTTTCTCCTGACTCCAAGGGCAGCTGTCTCACTACCCTGGTGGACAAACATTCTTTTTCTCACCTGAGCCAAAATACTTATTTTCTTGGAAGTACTTTTGTTTCAGGGCAGTGATAATGTAAGGAACAAAAAATTCTGAATGCTGGCAGCACCTGCACCTATGAAAAAGGCATTTATCCGCCCCTTTATCTGGCCCAGTTTCCTTTGTGCACAGAAATGACCTCATTACCAAATTAGAAGTCAAGATGGAATTTTCCTGAAAAAAGCTTTTCCATTTCCCATTCCTCCAGAGCCTCCCTCCACTCATTGGCTCCTTTCTCACAAAGGGGACCCCTCTTTCAGTTCGGCCCGATCTTCTTCATCATTTGTCTCAGATCAAATATTAGCACAGTCACCACCTAGTCACCATTGACTCCTTGCCAAGGAGTTCAAAGGGTTTCTTAGGGTTTAATGCCTTCCTTAATTACACAACACACCTAAGAGGAATTCTATACCCATTTTACTGATATGAAAGATGAAGCACAAAAGTGTGACCTCTACAAGGTCATACAGCAATTCTTTAGTAGAACCTGGGTTTATTGAATTACCTCCCTTCATGAGTACTTCTGGGGCCTGTAATATTTGCAGAGATAATATTAACAACAAAAAGAACCCACTTTTATGAAGTACTTGGAGATTTTAAAAGTATTTTCCTCACCACAACCTTGGAAAACAGGTAATGAAAGTATTATTATCCCCATTTTATGGATAAATAAATTGAATCTCACAAAGGTCATTAATTTTGGAGTCAGAACCAAAATTTAGCACTGTTGGATTTATGATGATTCTGACAGTTAAGATTTGTATATACATACATACATATATGTGTGTATTAATATGTATGTGTGTATTATATACATGTATGTATATAATACACATGTATACTCACCTCCCTGAGCCTCAGTTTCCTTATCCATTAAATGGAGATAACAATACTTGTACTTCCTGTCTTTAAAGATGAGTTGGCAGGCTTAGAGAGGAGAAATGTCTTGTCCAAATTCACATAACTAATGTGTAGCAGAGCCAGGCTAGGATTCCAGGTATCTTTGAAACTAAGCCACCAGACCACACTTCCTCTCCATGTGTACTTTGAAACAAGGTTTTAGGTTCCCCAATGACTTGGCCCCTCTCACTTCTGACTATGAGAAAGGAGGCAGAGAAATGTTACAGAGATTGCATCTGAAATGCTGACCTGCAAGGGAACATTTTTTTTTCCTGAACATCTGCTGTGCTTAGAGACTCACTGGGAAGGGTGACTTTGACAAGGGGAGGGAATGAAAACAAAAAGAAATTCAGACAGTACTGACCAAGGACATAATCTGTGGAAGGTGCTATGTTCTATGGAGGAGGAACCAACAGGAATTAAAAAAAAACAACTTCCTGCTCTCATGTTTACAATCTAGTAAAGTAGATGAGAGAGATACAAATAATCCTAATTTAAAAAACATGAGCTTTGGGTCAGAAAATATTGAGTTCAATTCTTGGCTCTGTTACTAATTGCTAGTGGATTAATCCAGCCTTCTCACCTGTGCTAACATGCTTGTTTTCCTGGGAGGCATTTGACTGAGGAAGGGTAACCCTGGACAAATTCCTTCTTCAATTTGGGCCTTGGTTTCCATATCTGAAAATTTAGGGGATTGAATCAGATAACATCTATGATTCTTTCTAGCCTTGGCATTCAGGAGAAGAATGTGTGCCTCACTCTTTTCATGACAGAAAATATTAGAATACATAACAATGCCTCTTTTATGGAATGAAAGCTGGACTTAGAATCAGAGAACTTGGGGAATAGATTTACCAAATGACTGTGTGAGGTTGGTCAAGAGCCTTCTCTGAGGCTTAGATTACCCATCTGTGCAACAAAGAAGTTAAACTTGATTTCTAAGGGTGCTTCTAGCTCCAGTCCTGTGATTCCATGTTTCTAAATATGCCAAATACAGCTTCTTACAGCAACTAGATGCAGTGCACAGAGGGCCAGGCCTAGAGTCCAGAACACTCATCTTCCTGAGTTCAAATCTGGCCTCAGACACTTACTAGCTGTGTGACCCTGGGCAAGTCACTTAACTCTCTTTGCCTCATTTTCCTCATTTGTAAAATGAGTTGGAGGAGTAAATGGCAAACAACTCCAGTATCTTTGCCAAGAACTCCAAATGGAGTCACGAAGAGTCAGACACGATTGAAACAACCCACAAAAACAGTGCACAGTAAATTAAGTACAATATATGCGGCTCATTTTCATTCCTTGCATAGCATTTGTATAAAACTTACTATATGCCAGATACTGTGCTAAGCACTTTACAATTATCTCACTTGATCCTCGTAACAACCTTGAGAGGTAGGTACTATTATGATCCCCATTTAAAGATGAGGAAACTGAGGCAAATAGGTTAAGTGATGTGCTCAGGGTCACACAATTAGTATGTATTTGAAGCTGGATTTAAATTCAGATCTTCCTGACTTCAGGCCCAGCATTCTGTCCCTTGTGCTACTTAGCTTCCCCACCATAAAGATAGATGGGATATAGGCACTGTTCTCAAAGAACTTACATTTTAATGTAGGGTACACAGAAAACAAAGGTATGAGCTTTTATGAGGTGAGTGCAAAGGAGAGGTCCAGGAAAAATATTGAAGGAGAAATCACTTTACATCTCAGAAGTATCAAGAAAGGAATTATGGAATAAGGGGCACCTGAACTGGGCTTTGAAGGAAGAGAGATTTCAAGAGAGAGATGTGGGTTGTATCCCAAAGAGATCAAAGGAAAGGGGAAAGAACCTTTTCGTGCAAAAATATTTATAGCAGCTCTTTTTGTGGTGGAAAAAAATTTGACATTGAGAGGATACCTACTAATTGAGGAATGGTTACAGTTTATGACTATGATGGCAAGAAATGACAAGTAAAATGGTTTCAGAAAAACCTAGGAAGACTTATAAGAACTGCTACAAAGTGAAGTGAGCAGAACCAGGAGAACACCGTGCACAGTAACAGTAATATTGTAATGATTGTTAATTGTTAAAGACTTTGACTACTCTGATCATTACAATGATACAAACCAATTCCAAAGGACCCATGATGAAAAATGCTATCCACCTCCAGAAAGTGAATTGATGAATTCTGAGTGCAGATTGAAGCATACCTTTCTTTTTCGTGTGTGTGTGTTTTCTTTTGCAACTTGGCTAATGCGGAAATACGTTTTGCATGACTTCACATGTATAATTGGCATCATACTGCTTGCCATTTGGGTAGAGAAGGGGCAGGAGAGAAAGAAGGAATTTGGAACCCAAAGTTTAAAAAAAATGTTAAAAATTTTTAATGTAATTGGGAAATACTTAATGAAATACAAAATACATTAATATTTCAAAAAGAGATAGACATGAAGATGCAGAGAGGCTCATTGTAGGCCTGGGGTAGAAATTAACAAAGGCCACCACTGAGGGCATATTTGCCCTTCTGGAATTGCCTCTCTGCTTCCTCCCAAGGTCAGAGGCTGTCCTAGAACCCATTAGGTCTGCCTGACTGCTCACACGGCTTGGAGAGATGAGAGTAACCAAGTCTATCACTTCTGAGGAGGTGAAAGGCCTCCCCAGGACTTACCATTTTTCCTAGCTCCTGCCTTTTTAGGTCTTTCAGGTCTTACCATCTGCCTTGACTGTACGCCCTGCAGACCCATGGCACTGCCAAGTCTGACCTGCTGAAGTAAGTTAATAATCTTTGGGCCTTGCCTTCTGCCCTGTCACTTATCCCCTTAGGACTTCTAGGTTCTTCTATGGGCTTTCCAGCTGAATTTTCTTTTATATATTGTTTCCCCCAACTAAAGTGTGAAGTCCTTGAGAGCAGAGATTGTCTCATTTTTTATGCTTATATCTCTACTCCATAGGAGAGTGATCAACACATAGAAAGTGGTTAATAAAGTTTTTTTCTTTCATTCATTCAAGAACAGAGGATAGAGAATGTTTTTTCAGAACATATGCCATCTCAGGAACTCACTAGTAAGTGTGATTTTGATGAGGGGAGAGGGAGCAAAAAAAAAAAAAAAAGGAAATCCAGGCAGCATTAACTGAGTGCATACTTGGTAGAAGGTGCTATTTTCTATGAAGGAGGAACCAAGATGAATTTTTTTTTAAGTTCCTGCTCTCAAGAAGTTTGACTTGAATATACAGTACGTGAAGGGGAGTTGAATAAAATAATATTGGGTGGGTAGTTTGGAATCAGATTGGAGAGGGCCTTGAATGCCAGCATCAGGAATTGATGCTCTTTCCATTAATAATCAATCAACCCACAAAAAGTTATTCCTCAGCTACTATGTGCCAAGTTCTGTGCTAGATGTTAGGGCTACAAAAGCAAAAAGTAAAACAGTCCTGCCTTCAGAGGGATTATATTCCATAGGAAGAGATCACATATACAGAAAAAACTATAGGGAAAAATCAGTATATTTAAAAACATAATTTATCAATTCAAGATCACTTTCAGGAGGAGGTACTAGGAGGTGGGGGAATCAAGAAAGGCTGAGATGGAGCAGGAGGTAGTGCCCAAGCTTGAGTTTTGAAGGATTATTAAAGATGCCGAGAGCGAGAGGTAAGGGGGAAGCACACTTTGGCCATGTGTGTGCAGCTGCTTGTGCAAAGGCAGAGGCATGAGGGATGGAAAACTGCATATAAGGAACAGGAAGAAGATGGTGGAGTATGTAAAGGAGTTTGTATTGAATCCTCATGGGAACAGGGACCTTCCGTATGATTGAGTAGGAGAGCCTACAATGGTCTGACCTGCCCTTTAGGAAAATATTTTTTGGCCAATGTAAGCATTAGGAAGCTACTGAAATGTTTTGAATACAACAATGATAAGATGATCAATGGGTTTGTTAGGAAGATTACTGGGGCATCATTGTAGAGAGTGGGATGCAAAGAGTCTAGGTGGAGCAGTGAGAATGCTATTACAGTAATCTATGTGAGAACAGGGGAGGTCCTGAACTAGGTTGGTTGCCATGGGAATGGAAAGGAGGAGATACATTGAAAAAATGATTGTGGAGGTTGGAACAGCGGGACTCAGCAACTGATTAAATGGGGGGGGGGTGCAGAGAGTGAAAAGAGACCAAGATGACTCAGGTTCTAAGCCTGGGGGATGACGTCAACAGAAACTGGGGAATTGGAAGGGGTTTAGTAGCAGGAAATGAGTTCAGTTTGAGATGTGTTGATTCTGAGGTGGCACTGGGTCATTCAGGTCAACAGACTCAGTCAGATTTTGGAGACGTAAAGCTGAAAGGTAGAACAGGCGGTTGTAGCGGGACAGGCTCTGGATCTGGAGGGAGGAGATGTCGGTTAGGGTCTCAGCTTCCCTACTCCCTGCTCATGTGGCTTTAAAGAGGAATCGGGGTCTCAGTTTCTCCATTTGGAAAATGAGAATGCTGGACTAAATGATCCTTATGGTCCCCTTCCGACTAGCAAACAGAAAAAAAAGTAGCTATTTACTCTCTAGGGAAATAAATAGAAGACCCTTAAAGGAAGAGATTTTTAAAACAAACAAAACCCCAGAAGCTTGGTTCAGTGGAAAGGGGACTGATTCGGGATCAGAAGAACTGGTTTCAAATCCCACCTCTGATGCATATGTGACCCCAGACAAGCCACATGATCTCCCTGGGCCTCAGTTTCCTCATCTGTCCAATGAGGAGATTGGATTATATGGCCTCTGAGTACCTTCCAACTCAAAACCTGTCACCCTATGATCCTGTGTCTCCAGGGACACAGCCCTTGAACTAGAGAAATCTAGATAGGTTGTAACATGGGCAAAGAAGGGCACGTGTTGTTGAAAGAGAATAAAAACAAAGCAAAGGGAAGGACGCTTGGATCCTAGAAAAGATTTAATTGTTTTTTCTCCCATGTAGCACATAAGCTATCTCAGGTAGTTTCCATATGCCTGTGGCTCATTCTGTTGTTGGCTTGTAAATTAGATTTTTTTAAAATGCAGGCGGGCAGAGTGTATCCACGCTCCATGATAATTTCTTCCCATTATCACCCACAGCCACCCCTCTGAGAATACCCATTTTCTGACCAGCCTGTACCCAGAGGCAGCTGTAGTTCTTTAAGGGTTATTTATATGCATTTCTGGAAAGGCCTGTCTTTGCCAAGTGATCTTGGAAGGCATCCCTTAGGGGTATCTCATGAGCCCTTAGATGATGAGGAAACATTTTTCAAAGGTTCAGAATTGGAATTCCAAATTCTTGCAAGACAAAAATGCCCCCTGGACTGGAATGTAAACTCTTGTCCTGTGAAGCACTAGCAAATCTTTCTCTTTCTTCCTCCTCTCCAGCCACTTGAAAACCAAATGAGGGTATAAAGAAGTGCATTTATCATTTTTAGTGATGGTTTGACCACAGATTCTCCTCTGAAGTCCTCTTCCCATTCCTTGTTGTGGTATACAGGTGATTCTGGACTGTCCAAGACTATGTCAGCAGATTGTAATTGCTGTCAGGTACTACCAAGCTGAAAAAACTTCAAGTATGGGTTCAGAAGTAGCCTATGCTTCTGTTCTTTCAGAACCAGTCTAAGTGAACTCAGAGAGGCCCATCTCCACAAAGAGGGCCATCAGACAATGGTTGTTTTCAGACACCACAATTCATGAAAACAGTCTATTCAATTAAACAAACATTATTTTTTTAAAAGTTTTACTGTTTTTTTGTATTTTATTTATGCATAATTATTTCCCAGTATGCACTAGCCATTCAACCACACTCATAGCCCCAAAGTACATTTTCTTGTAACAATGAATAACACTTAAATAAAATGGACAGAATGGCCTCAGTTTAACATTTATTTAGCACTGCCTTGTTCAAGGCATTATGTTGGGTGCTGGGAATACTAAACAAAAAATGAAACCAGTCACTACCCTCAAGGAGCTTACATTCTAAGAAAAAAAAATATTCAAACAGAAAAGTAAATACAAAGTCATCTGAGTCAAGAGGGAATTATTATGGGGGTGGCTAGGTGGCACAGTGAATAGAATCCTGGCCAAGGAGTCAGGAGGACCTGAGTTCAAATCCAGACTCAGACACTTAATACTTACTAGCCATGTGACCTTGGGCAAGTCACTTAACCCCAATTATCCTATTCTTCCCCCCTCCAAAAGAAAGAGGGAATTATTACAATTGGGTGAAAGGTTTTAGGAGGTGATGTCTAAGCTGAGCCTTGAAGGGAGCGAGGAATATTTAGAGGCAGAGAAGACAGGGGAGTATATTCCCATTCACAGTATGAAGCACAGCATATGCTAATGTATAATGGTGGAAGATAGAATGTTAAGCTCTTGGAACACCTTGGTATTCCCAGAGTACCCATGTGGATGAAATCATCGATCTTGAAAGTAAGTGTTCATTGAAGAGGGGTAGTGCCAGGGCATGCCAGCAAATGTTTAATAATCAGCTTTCCAAGGGAAAAAAAGTTCCAACAGGTCATTCTAAAATTTAATTGGCCTTATTAACATTTTTTCAATCACTTTCTTCAGTGTAGGCCATCAACAAAGTAATAAATCAAGCCTTGATTTGTAGTGATTTCTGGAGTGTAAATACTCACACAGAAAACTCTAACAATCAGCTCTCAAGAGGTTTGATCTGGCTCCAGCAGACCCCGGATAAGTAACAACTACCAAGTTTTCACTGAGCTCTTATTATGTGCAAGGTCAAACTCCTACTATGTGAAAGGTCTCGGATAGTGGATAGGTAGGTGAGATGATGGTACATATACATTATAACCTAAATTTGTATTTTAGTTAAAGCATTTTATACACATTATTAATTTGGGCCTCACAACAATCTTATGAAGAAGGCAAAACAAGTATTATTGTCACTTTTACTGATGAGAAAATAGTGATACTGATCGATGACTTACTTGAGGTCACAGAGGTGGCAGGTGACAGAGCCAAGATGCTAACTCAGGCTTTCAGTGTCCCTTTCACAAAGCTGTACAGAACAGATGCTGTTCTGTATGTGCAGCAACCTTGCCTTCAAGGAGTTCTCGGTCCAGTTGAGGAGACAAGACTTACAGAACACATTAATAATAGCCAATAATAGATAATAGATCAAAATCAAGGACTAAATTAGATGATATTTTACAGCTATTAAATTGGAAATAAAAATGAAAAGTGACTAAGCATTGTTGGCAAGTTTGTGGAAAGAAAGAAATACATTGTTAATGGAATTAAAAATAATTTGACTCGGGTGAATATTCAGATACTTAAGAGTCAGAAAAATGATCATCGACTTTGAACAATAATCACATTATTAGGAATATGCTCCCAAAGTATATGCACACATATATGTATGTGTGCATATATGCATGCATGTATAATGTTTACATACATATATTTATGCACATAACTATATATGTTATGTGTATATAGAAATGCATATATATGGATAATGGAAAAAATTAAACTATCTGTGGAAAAATACGTATATGAGATACATATTTCTTAGCATTGTTTGTAATTATAAAGAACCAGAAATATCCCAAATTTTTAACAGGTGGCGAATGGCTGAATAAATTAACTTATATCAATGGAATGGAATACCATGATGCCATTACAAATAAATATAGGATACAGAGAAAATTGAAAAGATGCCTATGAAGTACTTTGAAATAAACAAAGTCAAACCAGAAGATAATATAGTTGAAAGATCACTGGTTTTGAAGTCAGAGGACTTTGGGTCCAGTCCGGCTTCTGGTATTTACTACCTAGATGGCTTTGGAAAGAATCTCTTAATCTTCTTGGGTTTTAACCTCTTAATCTATAAAACAATTGATTTCTGAGGTCTCTTTCCAACTCTAAGTTCTAAGGGAAGCATATGTTTGGATTATGACTGTACTTTGAGATCATGTGAGATCTGTGATCTCATCATGAGGGAAGGTTCACCAATTATAGGGACCAGAGTTCATGATGTTTTCTCATTCTGTGTGGCTATTATTCATTTACTCACATAAATCAATTAATCAATCAACAAATATTTGTTAAATGCTTCCAATCTGTCAGGTTTTTTACTAAGAGTTGAGGATGTCAAAAATAAAACCCACACCAAATAATCTATGCCCTTATGGAATTTACGTTCTAATAGAGGAAAAATATGGATCCTCTGATAACACACATACTATATGTATTATCTATGTATACACGCACACATGTGTGCATGTATACATGCAAACACATGTGACCTACCTCACAGATTAGTCTGTGAGAACCAAATGAAGTATTTGTAAAGAACTTCAGGGGTGGGGAATGTGTGGCCTTGAGGCGGCCCATAAGTTTGGCTCTTTGAATCTAAACTTCACAGAACAAATCCCCTAAAGGGGATTTGATTCAGTCAAAGGGCCACTCTTGAGGACCTAGAAGGTCACATGTGGTCTCAAGGCCACAGTTTCCCCACCCCTGAATATAATTCCTGGTGCATAGTAGGCACTATATAAATGTTATTCCTTTCCCTAGGCTGTGTGTGGAAGTTTGTGTGTGTAAAAAGATTGACAGAATATGAAAACATCAGGTTGTGAAAAACTTTAAATGCCAAACAGAGGGTTTATGTTTAATCTTGGACATGATGGAAAGTGCCTGGGGTTTATTGAGTAGAGAGGTGGTGACATATTCAGATCTCTACTTTAGAAGATTCATCTTGATAGTTGAATGTAGAATGGATTGGAGTGGGGAGACAACTGAAGCAGGAAGGTCAATTCTAGGTCTGTAGCAGGAGCCCAGCTGTGAGGTGGTGTTGTTCAGTGGCTTTAAGCAAGTCTGATCCTTCCTGACCTAATTTTTGGGATGATCTTGGCGAAGATACTGGAGTGGTTTGCCATTTCTTTCTCCAGCTCCATTTTGCAGATGAGAAAACTGAGTCAAATGGGGTTAAGTGACTTGCCCTGGGTCACATAACTAGCAAATGTCAGAGGTCAGATTTGAACTCAGGAAGATGAGTCCTTTTGACTTCAGGTCATGCACTCTATCCAGTGCACCGCCTAGCTGTGCAGATGTGAGAGGCCATTTTTTTTTGTTTTTTATTTTTGTGGGGGGGGAAGGCGAGGCAATTGGGGTTAAGTGACTTGTCCAAGGTCACACAGCTAGTAAGTGTTAAGAGTCTGAGGCAGGATTTGAACTCAGGTTCTCCTAACTCCGGGGCCAGTGCTCTATTCACTGTGCCACCTAGCTGCCCCAAGAGGCCTAAATTAAGGTGGTGGCAGTGTGAGTAGAGAGGAGTATCTGGGAGACTGAAGAAAGAAATTACAAGATTTAGCAACTGGCTGGATTTGTGGAATGAGTGAAAGTGAGGAGTGAAGGATGACATTGAAGTGAAGCTGAGTGAAAGAAAGAGTGGTCATGCCCTCTGTAGCAATAGAAAAGCCCAGACGAGGGGCAAGTTTGGGGAGAAAGATAAAAAGGTCTTCTTAGGACATAGAGAGTTTGAGGTAGCAATGGGACATCCAGCTTCCAATGTCCATTTTGTGATGAGGAGCTCAGGAGGGAGGTTAGGAATGGACGCAGAGATCTGGGAGCTTCTGCATAGAGACACTAATTAGGCTCATGGAAGCTAATGAGATCTCCAAGGTAGAGACGAGATCAAAAAGAGGAGAGGGCTCAGAAGGGTCTTGTGGCCATTGTTAGTGAGCACGATGTGGATGAAGATCAAGCCCGGGAGCCTGAGTAGTCAGCACTAGTCAGATGCCCAGGAGGAGAACATAGTCAACAGGGTCAATGCTGCACAGAAGGATAAACACTAAAGCAATTGAGAGATTGTTGCTAACTTAGGGTAGCGATCTCAGCTGAATTGGAAAGCAGTTTTAAAGAAGATTTAGAAGAGAGTGAGAAGAGCAGACACCATGAGTATGGAAAGCTTTTTAATTAAAAAAAAATTTTTAGGAGGCGGGAAGGCAAGGAAATTGGGGTTAAGTGACTTGCCCAAGGTCACACGGCTAGTGAGTGTGTCAAGTGTCTGAGGTCAGATTTGAACTCAGGTGCTTCTGACTCCAGGGCTGGTGCTCTATTCACTGCATCACCTAGCTGTCCTTAGATAGATTTTTAAGTTTGGCAATAGAGGGGGAGAAGAGATGTAGGATTATAATTAATGGGATGGTAAGATCTAGCAAAGGTAGTTTATTTTGTTTTCTTTTTAGGGATAGAGGATACTTGGCTGTGTTTATTGACAACAGGAAAGGACCTAGTAGTTATAGAGATATTGAAGATTATAGAGAGACTGGGTGATAGTGTGGCCAATCTTCTGAAGAAAACAGGAGGAACTGAGATGAAGGATATATGTAGAAGGGTTGGCAATGACAGAAAGGGCCATTTCTTTCTCAGAGCCTGGAGTATATAAGGAAATAGTGAGAATGATCTCAAAGGATGTGAAATGAAAAGAAAGGGGGGATGGAACTCTTTGCAAATGGCTTTGATTGTGTGTGTGTATGTGTGTGTGTGTGTGTGAAGTATGAGTCAAAGTTTTCAGATGGGGGCTAGGGAGAGTGGGTGCTGTGGGATGCTTGAAGATTGATAAGAAATTTTGGAATAGTCCCTGTGGTAACTGGGATAGTCTAGAACCAATTAGGAAAAAAAATATATATTTTTTAAAAGAAGAGAGAATCAGTTAGGGAGGTGGACCCTGCCCACACAGTTTTGGGACTTCTTCCAACTATGTTCAGAAGCAAAGGATATGCAGGGTGGGAGTAATTCAGGGGTGGAGTTGGCAGAGTGTGAGCAGGGATAGGCCTAGGGACTAAGAAATCCAAGAGTAGAGGATAAGAGCTGAAATGATTCACTTAGAAATAAAGATTGGTAAGGTTGTGTGAGGAAGAGGAAGAGGTCATGGATGTGGAGCAGAATGAGGCATTAGGAACAGAGTGCATTGGGGAAGACATCCTCCCCAGGGGATCCACTCAACAAGGAAGCTCATGGACTGTCTCCTGCCTAGTCACTTTCTTTTCTTTTTTAAAACATATTTCCACATCAGTCATGTTGTGAAAGAAGAATCAGAACAAAAGAGAAAAATAATGAGAAAGTAAACACAAAATTTTCAAAAAGTGAAAATAGTATACTTGAATCTGCATTCAGATTCCATAGTTTTTTCTCTGGATGTGGATAGAATTTTCCTACATGAGTCTTTTGAAATTGTCTTGGATCGTTGCATTCTGAGAAGAGCTAAGTCTTTCATAGCTGAGCATTGCACAAATGTTGCTGTTACTATGTACGATGTTTTCCTGGTTCTGCTCATTTCACTCAGCATCAGTTCATGTAAGTCTTTCCAGGTTTTTCTGAAATCTTCCTGCTCATCATTTCTTATAGCACAATAGTATTCTATTACATTTGTATAGCACAAGTTAATGGGCATCCCCTCAATTTTCAATGCTTTGCCATCACAAAAAGAGTTGCTATAAATATTTTTGTTCATGTGGGTCTTTTCCCCATTTTTATTGTCTCTTTGGTACAGATCTAGTAGGGGTATCACTGGATCAAAGGGTACACCCAGTTGTTTTCTAAGCATATATTTCTCTGATAATCTTTGGGAACAAAGGACAAATAACAACAGCTTTGTGTTTTTTGTGTCTTCCTAATACCTACCATAGGCCTCCCACTTGCTGTTTGGGGGACCGACACTTTTATATTTCTTTGATAATATCCTAGTTATGATCACGGCAGCTCACTAAACATGACTGTATAAGATGAATGGTAAATACGTAGACGAATGGGACGAAACTGAGAATGTTAGGGAAAGGGAAAGGAATAAGCATTTATTTAGCACCTATTACATGCCGGGTACTTGAGAAATATCATCTTATTTGTTCCTCACAACAACCCTACAAGATTGATGGTGTTGTTATCCCTATTTGACAATTTATGAAACTGAGGCAAATAGAGATTAAGTGACTTGCCTGGAGTCACAGAGCTAGTAAGTTTCTGGGGTTGGATTTGAATTCAGGTCTTCAACGATTCCAGGCCCACCACTCTTGCCACTGCTACCTAGTTAACTCTAAGACAGACAGGGGGAGACACTTCTAAGTTGTTATGAACACGATGTATGTAGGAACTTTTTAGTTGTAAATAGCAGCAAATGTGTACTTAGTGGGTCTTGTTATTTAAAGTTTAATGCAAATTAAATGATTTTTAGGAAAAAGAAATGATGTGGTACAGAATATACATGTTATCAGGAGGAGAGGGAGATCAAAACCTTCCTATTTATTACTAATAATATTATCCCTTAAGCCACTATAAAGTCAAAGGTGTTGCCCCTATTGGCTCTGTTGATGCTAAGAAGGCTCTGAGCATAAGCCTTATTCTATAGGAGATGGCATCATCTAATACTAGACCACTCTACATTAAGTAACCCAAATGGCTGAGCCAATGGAGAATCTCTGATAAGGAAAAGAACTCTTATAAATCCCTGGAACCCTTCTAGACCCATGGGGTGATAGAGCTAGGTTTTGGAATGGGCCTGAGTCCTAGGTCTCCCTGTTGGTGACTTCTGAGTTAATTATTGATGGGCGAGGACCCTTCTGGGGCTTTGTACATATTGTGCTAAAACAATCACAGTTGTAAACATCATCTTATCCCCAGCTGGGAAAAACAGGCTGATTAGATCCTGCAAACAGGCTTGCAAGGCTACGTTCCAGTGGTTTATGAGAGGCATTTCTTAATATAACTTACCCGTACTTAACTAATTAAATGCTTCCAGGGGTGAGGAACCTGCGGTCTTGAGGCCACATGGGCCCTTCTTGGTCCTTGGGTGTGGCCTTTTGACTGAGTCCAAGCTTTACAGAACACATCCTTTTATTAAAGGGATTTGTTCTGTGAAGTTTGGATTCAGTCAAAGGGTCACACTTGAGGATCTAGAGGGCCACATGTGGTCTTGAGGTCACAGGTTCCCCACCCCATATAGACTTTACTTTGGGTGGAACCACATTGGTCTAGAAGTCAAAAGACCTCTCTCTACACTAGCACACTAGACCATTATACAAAGCCTGGCTTTGTCACCGAGCAGCCTGGGCCAAGTTAATCCACTTCCCTGGAACTCTTAACATGAATGGGTGAGATGGCTAACTTCTGAAGTCAGCCCACTTGGTTCTAAGATTCTGTTATTAGGGAGCAGAACTACCACACTAGGGGAAAAAAAAAAAGACTGAAAACTTCCACTGGATTCGGCCATCACCACAAATTAGTGTCCTGTGTCTCTCCTCCCTTTCACAGACAAATTCCTCAAAAAACAAAGCTATCTACACTCAATGATTCCACTTTTTAAACCTCCTTCTTCCCACCTTCTTATGATCTATATTCCATTTCTACCATTCAGTTGAAAGTTCTCTCTCCAAGGTCACCAATGATTTTTTAATTGCTAGGTCAAATAACCTTTTTCTCAATCGTTTTTCTTCTTCTGTGCTAAGCAGCTCGGTGAATAGAACTCTGGACCTTGAGTCAGGAAGACCTGAGTTCAAATCGTGCCTCAGACACGTGCAAGCTGTGTTACCCTGGGCAAGTCACTTAACCTCTGGGTGCCTCACTTTCCTCATCTGTAAAGTGGGGACAATAATAGCACATTCCTCCAGGGTTGCTATGAGGATAAAATGTGATAATATTTGTAAAGCACCTTGTAAACCTTTACACATTGTGTAAATGCTAGTATTATTATTTGCCTCTTTGTAATATTTAATAGTGTGAATCACTGCTGTTTCCACATTCTCCTCCCTAGGTTTTCATGACACTGTTCTGCCATGGTTTCCTTCTTATCTACCTGACCATGTCTTCTCATTCTCCAATCCAGGATTCTCATTCACTTCCTGCCCCCATGCATGGGGGGTACAGAGGGGCTATGGTGGAGCCAGCTCAAACTGTCTGAACTGTCTCACGAGAGCTAATTATTTAAATTTTCAATGTGTTTATGGCTTGGAAATTGTCAAATGCTACAAATCAGGGCTGAATTTATTGGCTTGCTAATTGTTTAGACTTAATAAAGTGATGGTGAAAGTGTTAATGATGTAAATTAAATTTAAAAGTGTGTATTGCAGTCCATTGCCCCCTCCCCCCAGAGAGCCAGTTGTTAAATATTTACCAATGTACCTCTGAACCGACTCCAGAACTTTGTCCTGCCCCCTTTCTTCTTGCTCTTCCTTTTTAATCTTAAATGACTTGTTCAGAACTTCACAAAAGCCAGCAAACATGAACATTTCCAAATGCGAAAGACAGAAAGAAAGTGTCATATGTGAAACTGTGAATCTCATTCTGTGCAATTTGTTTTGTTTTGGCTTTTGAGTATATGCTTAGTTAAGCATATTAGCTCCAAATGTATCTCACTTGCTATATTGTCCTCTGAACCTCTTTCTGGTTTCTTCTGTGCATTTTCTTTGAACGTTTCTTATGGACATCATCCCTTTCTTGGCACTGCGATCACTACTCCCTTAGGCTACCTAATTATCCCCTCCCTCTTCCCCCCAAAACCTTCCTTGCAACAAATTAGTATAGTCCAGCATAATAAATCCCCACATTAGTCATGTCCAAAAATGTATTTCTCCTTCTGTGTCTTTAGGCCCTCACCCCTCAGACTTCTGTAGTCAGTGTTGATCATTGCATTATCAAAGTTCTCAAGTCTTTCAAAGCTGCTTTTTGATAACAATGTTATATAGTCCTGTATAAATGATTCTTCTGGTTCTGCTCACTTCACTTCATATTAGTCCCCATAAGTCTTCCCAGATTTCCATGAATCCATCCCTTTTGTGATTCCTTAGGGCTCAATAATATTCCACTACATCCATATCCCATAATTTCTTTAGTCCTTCCCCAGATAATGAGTATCCACTTTGTTTCCAACTCTTTACTACAAGAAGTGCTGTTAAAAATATTTTTGTGCATATGGGTCCTTTCCCTCTTTCTTAGATGTCTTTGGGACATATTGGTTCAAAGGGTCTGCACATAATTTACTGCATCTTCAGGTATAGGTCCAAATTGCTTTCCAGAATGGCTGCATCAATTCCCAGGTCTGCTGGTCATTAATGTGCCTTTCTTCCCACATGACCTTCAACAATTGTCATTTTCCTTTTTTTTAAAATCATTTTTGTATTGGAATCCTGGTGTTTTCTCGAATTTCTTGCCTTTTGATCATTATTTGTGACTTGGAGCATTCTTTCGTATGATTGTTGATAGCGGGGATTTCTTATCCTGTGAACTGCCTGTTCATATCCCTATCAATGTCCGCATGACTCTTGTTCTTACATATTTGAATTAGTTTTCTTTATGTCCTGGATACCAGATCTTGATCAGAGAAATCTGCTGCAAAGACTTCTTTCTTCAAGTTTACCATTCACTCTCAAATTTTAACTGTATTGATTTATTTTATGAAATAAAAACTTTCCACATAAAACAAGTTTAAAAAAACTGTAATTAATTCTGTAATTCTTCTGTAATTGAGATGATTGATTTTATCTTCAGCTTGAGTCTTCTCTATCCCTTCTTTGGCTAAGAACTCTTCCCTTATCTTTCCTTCTTCTCTGTTTGTCTAGCATGTGATATGACTTTTTATATCTGGGTTATATATCCCTTCAGGTATTTTTATAGTATATAGTGTGAAGTCTTGGTTTAAATCTAATTTCTGCCACACTGGTTTCCAGTTTTCTCAGCAGCTTTTATTGAAGAGTGAGATGTTCCTTGAGTAAGTGAGATCTTGGTGTTTATCAAACACTATGCCACCATATTTATTGACTTCTGGATCTTGTGTCCCTAATCTGCCCCACTGATAACATTTGCTCGTTACTGCCACTTCCCTAGAATGTTCCCCTCCTTACCTTCTCCTCTAAGAAACCCTAGTTCTCTTCAAGGCTCCAGTGCCTCCTCTTTCGAGAGCCCTTTTTTGATTTCCCATTGTTAGTGCCCCTGTTCTCTCCCCATGATCATACCTGTGTATTTATTTTCTCTCTAAGCTGTTTTTACTTATCTGTAAACAAATGGTATCCCCACAGTAGAATGCTAACTCACTTGAGGGCAAGAGCAATCTCCCTATTACATTTATTTGCCGGCCTCTAGCAAAGTATTTGGTGCATAATAAGCCCTTAATAAATCTTGATTACCTGAATGATGAATCTCTTTGGAAATATAGCAGGATTAATGAATGGGCCACTGTTTTGTCTAGGTTTTTCAAGGTCTGTAAACTATCTGGGGAAAGAACTTGATATTTTAAAAAATGATTTTTCAGGTGTATTCTGCATGTCCAGAGTCAAGGGACAATCACATCCCTTCTGAATATCTGTTTTGTCAGCTGTAAAATGGAGAAAATGATACGTCTACAACCTATCTCCCAGGCTTTTATAGGGAAGGACTTTTTAAACTTTTAATTGCTATAAAAATTATAAGGACTAGTGTTGCTGTCATCCTAGGACGCCCTTAGAAAATTAATACGGTGGGAGGAGCACCGGATTTGGAGTCAGAGGACCTGGGTTCAAATCCTGCCGCCACCACTTGCATGTGGGTACGTACATTGGTACGTAGGTTAATGTTTCTGGTCCTGTTTCTTCATCTGCAAATTAAGAGGGCTGAACTAAATGTTCTCAAAGGACTGTTTCAGCTCGAAATCTGTGATCTAACCTACAGGCCTGGAAGAACTTTTGTTCCTAGGAGGCCAAGGTTAGAATAGGCTACACAAATTCTAATGAGAACATTCTTTTGTTATCTGATTACAGGGGCACACAGTGCCATACCTGTGTAAAGGAGGGAGCTTGTCACTCCCTCCTCAATCAATCCATCAACAGATGTGATTAGGTTTTTAAAATGTGTAAACAAGACTACCTGTACCTTGAGACCCCTTTATCAGATTGGGATTTCTCTTTACATGGGTCAAGAAGAAACAGTATGATTGGCTAGCTCCACATATTGACCATGTCCTTGGAGGCTTTATGCAGCTGGCATGATTTCAGGTGGGCTCGATCAAAGGACAAAATGACTGCTAGTCACTAGAGCTTGAGGTGTCCCTTTGACACAATTATTCTCTACACAGCTTGCTCTGGCATTTCCTAACCATAGGACCCATAGGTAAGGCATTTAACCTCTTGAGCCTCAGTTTCCTCATGTGTACAGTGGAAATAATATCTCCCCCATCTAACTCTTAGGATTGTCATGAAGATAAGACCAGAAGAACAACAACTCATAGGAACATATCACTTAACCGTTTGCAGAGTGCTTTTCTCACACCACCACCACAGGGGAAATGATACTGGTTTTATAATTCCCATGCTGGAACTCAAGCTCAGAGAGGCAGTGTGCCTCATCGCCATTGGATCTTAAGTTTGAACCCTCTATTTTCAGGACTTTATGTGTGTGCAGAAGGAAAATATACCCCCAGTATGGGGAAGGGTGGAGAGAGATTTCTGTGACCCCTAATATCACTGTAACTTCTCTGTGAACACATTATCTAAATCTTAATTCAGTCTGGCGAGCCAGTTGTCAGTGGGAAGACCACTGGTGGGGCTTATGAGCAATACTACCATCCCTTAGCATTACACCTAGGACCCTGAGAGTAAATCAAAACTGCCCTTCTGGGTAAACTTCAAGGGCAAATGCAGACTAAGGAAGAGGTCCCAGGGTGGGTGTTATATTTGTGATCACTCTCAGTTTTAAAGTCCTTGCTTCTCCAGCAATAGTGTCCAAACTAAATATCAAGAACAGTGAATTGATTATTTTGACATTGGGAACTTACAGTCTGTAGCACTTCTTATCCCAGCGTATGTCAAAGGCAAAATTACAAGATGGAGCTGAGGAGGCCCCAGAGAAGTTGACTGCCCAAGGTCAGGCATGTTGTCATGAAGAGATTTGAGAAGAAGCCTTAGGAATCCAATTCTATGCCCTGATCGATAAACACTGTGCCTCTCTGGGAGGAGTGATCATCTCTGCAGGCCATGCAGATAAACTCACAGATTTTTCATGATGTGCAAAAGGGTACTTGTCTAGTACTTAAGTACCTTCAAAACCCCTCCTCATATAGTATTAGCTGTGTGAGCATGGAAAAATCATTTCTCCTCTCTGAAGCTTAGTCTTCTCATCTAGATTCTCATCCAGAATCACCAGTCCTACCTCAGACATGGTAGCGTGGTGAAGAAAGCATTCTGAAAACTGTTAAATGCTGTATTAATGTGAATTATTCTTGTTTTATATGCTCCAAGGTGGGTAACATTGTCTCTACTCTACAAAAGAAGAAATCGAGACTTAGGAGGATAAGAGCCTTGCCCAAGGATAGAAAGTAATGGAGAAGGAACTAGAAGCAGAGATGCACTGATACATGTTTAACAGCTTCCCCTTTGGGGGAGGAAAATGTACACAGACATGCTTTCCAATGTCATCTGGGTTACTGACGTTTTCTCCATTATTTTCTGAAATCTAGACAGTCAAGCCCTGATCTGTAGCTCTTGCTGATTTCTGAGATGTGATTCTCACACTGAAAATTTAATAACCAGCTTTTGTCTGATGATTCACCTTGACTCCAGCCTGCTCCTGGAAGCATAGGTCTTCTGGCAGAGTTCAGTGCATTCCCACTCTCTACCATAATGCAGGCCTAAGTAGCATCGACGCGCAGTCAGTTAGTTGTCTCCTGGTTATGGGCACACTGATAATTCTTGCCCCTCTGTCACCTCTCATATCTCCCTAAGTTAGGACCTCAGCATCCGATGGACCCAAGAAGGACAGGCAGCATCTCTTTCCTTTAGCTGTGTTGCTGCTAAATCAGCTCCAAATTGGAATGCAGAAAGGAAAGCAGGGAGAGAGGGAAGGCGGCAAGGTCAGCCAAACAGAAGGGATGATTCACAGAAAGTTACAGCCCCTTTTGAACCTTGCCATCGGCAACCATCAATAGGCACATGGTGGGATTTTGACTCTGCTTCACATCATTTTCTGTTAGTGTCCCATATCAAGGGCTCTTGCTACATCGCAGCCAGCAGGCTGAAAATTCAGGAAGCCATCTGGGGATGCAGGATGAGTCAGAGGGCCCAGAGCAAAACAAGAACATCATGACAGAGAAGGTGGGGGTGGGGCGGGGGGGGGGGGAGCTCTCCACTGAGATCACAGAGTACAATTAGCAACTTCCCCTTCTAAAAGCATATAGGACATGAACCAAATCTCCAGAGAGGACTAGGTCAATTTGATCTAATAAGGAGAGAGTGCCTACTGTGCACAGAATTGTTGTAGGTGGATACCAAAGAGACAGAAGGCTCATTTCTGAGCAATCAGTCAATCAAGACCTATTGATCAAATCCCTCCTATGTGGCAAGAACCTTCTCAGGCATGAAGGAGGTAAAGACACAAATGAAACAGCTGTTGTCCTTAAGAAGCTTCTATTCTATAGGGTAAAACAATGTACACAGAAAAGTGTATATGGAAAATATTCAAAATAAACACAAAATATTTTTTGAAAATTTTGAAAAGCTCATTTTCAAATAGTAGTTGGGGGAATCAAGTAAGTCCTTATGTAAAGCAGCACCTGAGCTGAGCTTTGGAGGAAATTAGGGAGGCAGAGGTAAGGAGGGATGGCAATCATTCCTGGCAGGGGGACAGTCTGTGCAGAAGTATAGTCATGGGACCTCCAGTGCTGTGTAAATAAATAAAAAGGCAGTTTGGCTGAGCTGTCGTGTGTGAAGGGAAATAGTGCATAAGTCTGGAGAGGTAGGTTGGAACTAGATTGAGAAGAATTTTAAATGCCAAACAGAGTTTATATTTGATAGTAGAAGTAATGTGAAACTATTTGAGTTTGTTGGGCAGGAAAGTGATAGGGTCAGACTTCTGCTTTTGGAAAATCATTTTGGCTGTTGAATGGAAGATTAAAGAGGGGAGAAACGAGGCAGGTTAATAGAAAAAATAAATAAAAAGTAAAATGTTAGATGTCAGAAAAAAAAGAAAAAAGCACCAGACTCAGAGTCAGGAGACCTGAGATTCAGCACTGGCTCTAATATTTAAGAATTATGTTACATGGATAGGGAATTTCATTTCTCTCAGTCCCTGTTGTCCGACTGGAAAACTGGAGGTTATACATGTTTTCCCCAACTCGTGGACCTGTTGTGAGGAAGCCACTTAGAAACTACAAATCACCATGAGAATGCAAGTTACTATCATTTCTATGTGGACACAATAGGAAATAGTTAACTAATACTCATTCGTCTAACAAATATTTACTGAGCATCTTCTACAAGCATAGCTCTGTACTAGGCCCTGTGGTATATCCAAAGAAGGCAGAGTTTTAATCCTCGACAGGTTTATATCCTCTCTTACTAAGGAGACAAGAAAGATATGTGTATGTTTATGTATAAATGTGTGTGTGTGTGTGTATATATATTTATTTATAAATATATGAAAAATTAAATAACTACAGAATAGTATTCAGCAAATAAATCTTCCTTGATTACATCCCCTGTAGCCAAGATAAATCTTTTCTACCCTACATTTTCATTTTTTAAGTTAAATTAATTTTATTTTTAATTATGAAAACAATCATTTCTATAACATAGTAGAATAAAAAATGGTTGCTCAGGAAACTGCAAATCTGTTATGTACAACTTGTTATTCCTTTTAAATATGTAATAAAATTATCATGTAACTTTCTTTTCCTTTTTTTCCCTTCTTTCTTCCCTCTCCTGTGCTCTAAAGATGGCTATCATTAGACAGAAATTTGTTCATTATATATATATGTATATATATACACACATATGTATATTCATATGCATGTAAAACCATCCAATATATTGTTCTATTTATCATTCTTTCTCTGGATGCAGATAGCATCTTCCTCTATAGGTCAAAATGACATAGGCACTCAAAGTTGGTCAGAAAACAATATTGCTCTTACTGTATATGATGTTCTCTTGGTTCTGCTCATTGTGCTCTTCATTATTTCATGTAGGTCTGTTCTTGTTTTTCTAAAACATTTTCTACCCAACTTTTTTTTTTTTTGCCTTTTGGAGGGCAATTGGGGTTAAGTAACTTGCCCAAGGTTACACGGCCATTTTTTTGTGTGGGTGTTAAGTGTCTGAGGCCAGAACCGAACTCCAGGCCTCCTGACTCCAGGCTGGCGCTTTACTCACTGCGCCACCTAGCCGCTGCCCCCCCCATCATATTCTATTTCATATCATAATTATTTCCATACATTTTGTAACCTCCTTATTTTATTTTCGGCTCCCTAAGGCCAATGACTGTGTGGCTTTTACCTATGTTTCCCCTGGGTCACACCTGAGCACTAGACCTACTTAGTAGGTGCCTAATAAATATTTGTTGACCTTGCCTGAACTGAACTGAGCTGAAGTGAATTGAAATAAGTGGCACAATTAGAGCGGTAGGAACCTGGAAGGAATAATTATGGTAATCTGGGGAGGTCTGGACAGGCTTCATGGAAGAGGTGGGCATTGGGATGGTCCTTGAAGGACAGGTACAATTTGTTCCAGAATATGGGGTAAAGACACAGAGGCTGGAGAGAGCCACATTCAGGGAACTGGTAGAAAACCTGTTGAATGGAATAGGATTGTATGTTGGGCACTAATGAGTTTCAGTTCAATTCCATTTAACCAACACATCCTACCTGCCTACTGGAGGCAAGGCCTTGTGCTAAGGCCTAGGAGTACAAAGATAATTATGATACAGATCCTGCCCTCCAGAAGCTTCCAATCTAAGCAAAGAAGTAACCACACAAAGGAGGAGATAAGGGAAAAGATGCCCAGGCAAAGTACAATAAAAAAATGGAGCAGATAATAACACCTGTCCTCCTTCCCCCTCCAGGAGATCAGATGGGATGCTATTCCATGTAGTGACACTGTGCTTGGCACTGGAGGCAGAAGGGAGAGCCTAGTCTTCTTGGGTAAGATATGGTCCCTGCCATCATGGAACTCATCATTCAAAAGGCCAAGAGGACTCTACTCATCCCCAGAAGCAGATGTTAGTGTGAACAGGGCAATATCTGCTGAATATCTTTGAAGTCAAGTACATCTGGCCAGGGTTAGGTGAGGTTAAAAGTTGTATGCATTGCTGGGACACCACAGGAGGTATATTTGGAAAGAATTGGCAAGATCTGTCTTGCCTAACTGTCTCATTGCTGGGTTCTCAGGGTCAAAGGCAATAATTACATCCCCATGGCCCACAACATATTTTCTGCACTGGCAAAGGCTGCCAATAATACAGCCAGTATTTAAGGGCTGTATGCATCATTAAGATACCGCCTGGGAGTAGTAGTAATAATCATAGTTCCCTACATTTGTCCGTCATTTTACAACTGTTCTGGGACTTCCCTTGCCCATCCATTACTGCATTTGGTCTTTGTGACAACCCAGGGTGAGAAAAGTAGACAGGTATAATTATTTTCATTGTATGCAGAGGAAAGATAGCCCAGAGAGATGAAGTATCTTACCCACAATCACACAGCTTTTCAGGGGCAGAGTTGGGGCTAGAAGCCAGGCCTGCTGTGCTCTTTCCATAACACTGTGTAAATGACCTGTTTTCTCTGGAACTTCCAGCAAGCTATCTATTGTCCAAAATCAGCACTATTCTTAGGAAAACCTTATAGTTCTCATCTTGTGATTATAAACTCATGATCTGTAGATTTAAGAAACAGAGACTTTTAGGGCCAGCAGGAACCTTTCATCAACCCCGCTTCTTTGGCAAACGAAGCCCAGTAAATTTACCTAAGGTCTTCCACTAATTCAATAGCAAAAGCAACTTCATGGCAGTAATGATAAGGATTATTATATTCCTGTTTCTTTTATTTTATGGACAGGGACCCTGATGCCCAGATTTGCTTCCTACCATTACATGACAAAGCACAGTTGGAACTAGGAAGCAAATTCTCAGTTAAGGTGTTTTTACAGGGAAAAGGTCAATGCCTAACTCAAATTCCTAGATTAATTTCAGCCTCAGTGACTTTTGCTCATACTAAACATAAATTGATCCAATGTAAATCTTTTTCTTTTAGGCAAGCAGAGACATTATTCACCAGGAGGGCACTTTGCAAAGTCAAAACAATGGCGTCTGGTCCATCTAATTTCCAGAGGTTCCCATGGATCTGAGGTCACTTGGAAGAATTTCCTGGCACTTAAAAGGGTCTACTTCTGCAATTTATTTAAAGAGCCTTTTAAATTTCAATCCTGACATTTGCTTAATGAGATAAGTGAAACAAACGACCAGGGTCCTTTTCTTTCTTAGCTATCTGTGAGTCTTTCCTGATTGTGTCTGAAGGTCATAGAGCTGAAAGCAACCTCAGAGGACAGCTAATCCAAACTGTCCATTTTACAGATGAACAAAATGAGTCCCAGAGAAAGGGAATAATTTGTTCAAGATCACAGCTGTTTAGTGTTATATCTCAGGTTACAATTTCAACTCAAGGAAAAAAAAAGGAGACAAAAGGCATGGTGCAATATAAAGATCTCCAAAACAGGGACATAGATTCCAGAAAAATCTAGATCCCAATTCTAGCTCAGCAACAAATGGCCTGGGTAACCTTGGGCAAGTCAACTCCCCTTTCTAGGTCTCAGTTTTTCTATATTCAGAGTGAGGGAGTTGGATTAGATTGTTTCCAAGGTTTTTCCAGCTCTGACATTCAAAGACCCTTTGATAGAAGTGTCTATTTTATCAAATAAAAGCATCATTGAAAAAAATAAAAAGGCATTGAGGTGGTACAATGGCTAGAATTCTAGGCCTGGAATCAAGAAAATCTGAATTCAAATTCTGCCTCATATTCATGCTAGCTGTGTAACCCTATGCAAGTCACTTAACCTCTATTTGCTGCAGTTTCCTCCTCTACAAAATGAGGAATATAATAAGCTCCACCCCTCCGGACTGTTTTGAGGATCACATGAAATAATATTAGTGAAGTGTTTTGCAAGTCCTAAACCACCATATCAATGCTAGCTATTATTTTCGTCAGTAATATTGATGAGCATAATAACAGGGGCTGTGGGCACTTGACAAGGAACACTTAAGAGCGAGCATCTTACGTTTTAGAGCTAAAAAGGCTTTCTGAGGTCATCCGATGTGAATTCTTCTTTTTTAGAGATGAGGAAATAAAGCCCAGAGAAGGGAAATTAATTTCCAGTCATCACACAGACTGCAGGCAGTAGGGCCTCTGACCCCAAATGCAGTGCACTTCTGATGTCATTTTGTTCTTCTTCAAGAACAAAGGACCAAACAACCAAGCAATTTTCCATCACACCAAGTTGTCTCTAGCACATGTGAATGGGTGCTTTATGAATTTACTATAAAATAACCAAAGCAGGTGGGCAGAGCCAAGATGGCGGAGTGAAAGCAGGAACTCAGCTGAACTTGCCCATGAATTCCTTCAGTATCCTCTAAAAGTGAATCTGAACAGTTTTTAGAGTGGCAGAATCCATTGGGAGACAGAGTGTAGCAGATTTTCAACCCAGGACAGTGCAAAGGGTAAGATTTGTTGCTCTGGATGGGGGGAGTGCAGAGTGTGAAGCACAGGGCGCATGGGCTGCACCAGCACAGACCCGACCATAGCAGAGCCGAAGTGAGCCTGAGTGAACTTCTCCACCGGCTGCAGTCACCGGCTGCAGTGGCAGTTCTCAAATCTCTCACTGCAGGATGGGGGGTCTGCTGGATCTAGGTAAGAGACAAGCACAGCACCTGCAGCAGCAGCTACTCCTGGGGCGATCAATCTACAGCCTGGAAGTTCAAAAATGACATACCTGAACTTCCAGGAGCCAAGATGGTGGAGTAAATCATAGCTGCTCTCATCTCCCTTTCTGACCCTGAAAAACACAGAGAATATTGCCCCAGGGTAAAATCCTGAAAGAGTGGAACCAGCAACAGGCTTGGGAAACCTGGAGGAAGGGTGTGGTTGCGGCTGTGCTAAGGTTAAAGTGCAGGACGGGAGGCATCCCAGCGAGTCCCATCTCAGTGGATCAGCAGGAGATCCTGATCCCCAGGGCCTAGAGTGCTAACACCAGAATCCCAGGTATGCCTTCGCACAGCTAGGGCAATCGGCAGAACTAATGTGCCCCACCCTAGCAACTGAGCCTGCCTGACCTGTAGCCCAGGGTTGCAGAAGTGGAATCCTGAAACAACCAGATCACCTCCCCCCCCCCCCCCCTTACACTATGAGCCTCAGTGTAACCCTGGGGCAACGCTGAAAGTCCTGGCCTTGGCCTTGGTCTGGGCACTCAGAGGCCACAGCACACAGAGTCAATCACCAGGCCCCTAATGCCCAGCGTAGGAAACCAAATGTGTGCAGAGCCCTCTGTACCCCAAAAGAAGAGATCCATTTTAAAAGCCAGGGAAAAGGCCATCACAGTGGGCAAAAAGCAAATTGGAAAAAAACCAGACTTAGAATCCTATTATGGTAAGTGAGAAGAAACAAGAGGACAGCATTGACTCTATACTCACGTCTGAAACCTCAGAAGGAAATAAGAACGGGCCTCAAGTCCAAGAAGCCTTCTTGGAAGATCTCAAGGAGAATTTTTAGAGCTGAATTAGGGAGATAGAGGAAATTGACTAACTACTTTAAAAATACAATTGGTAAAATGGAAAAAAAAATTTCACTGAAGAAAACAACTCCTTAAAAAGTAAAATTTGTCAAATGGGAAAGGAGTTTCAAAAACTGAGGAAAACAATTAGCTAAAAATTGGAAGTAGACCAATTGAAGTTAATGACTCTATGAGGCATCAAGAATCAGTCAAACAAAATCTAAAGAATGAAAAAATAGAAGAAAATGTAAAATATCTCATTGGAAAAATAACTGACCTGGAAAACAGATCTAGGAGAGATAATCTAAGAATTATTGGTCTACCAGAAAGCCATGATGAGAAAAAGATCTTGGATAACATCTTCCAAGAAATCATCAAGAAAAACTGCCCTGAGGTCCTAGGACCAGAGGGTAAAATAGTTATTGGGAGGATCCACCAAACACCTCCTGAAAGAGCCCCAAATTGAAAACCCTAAGGAATACTGTAGCCAAATTCCAGAATTATCAGGTCAAGGAGAAAATACTGCAAGCAGCCATAAAGAAACAATTCAAATATTGAGGAGCTACAATCAGGATCACACAGGACCTAGCAGCTTCTACATTAAAATAATCAAAGCAGATGGGCATATATTTGGTATTTACTTATGTGGGTACATGGTGTCTCTCTCCAATAGAACATAAGGTCCATAAGGGAAGACAGTGTTCAGTTTTTGCCTTTATATCCCTAATCTCCTAGGACATAGTAGATACTTAATAAACAAACTATTGAATAAACTTTATAAAGCACTTTAAGTTTTATAAAGAGTTTTCCCCACAACAGCCCTGTGAGATAGGTAATGCTATGGTCTTTATTCCCATTTTACAGGTGACAAAGCTGAGGCTGGGGACAGAATAGTCATGGTAAACTGAGATTTCTGAGTTGAGATTTGAACCTAATTCCTGGCTTTGATTCAAGAGTTCTTCTCTCTCTGCCTGCTGCCTTGAGATCTTGGATATAAAACTTTTTCTTTTTCTTTTCTTTTTCCTCTTTGTCTTTAATGTAGCTCCTTATCCTTTTTCTGAAGTCAGCTTTCTGAGATGACTCTACCCTTTTACAGATACATGGAATCAGGCCTCTACTCCTTATTGGGTGGTGTTGAGGGGTTCTAAGAAACATTTCATGCATCTAAGCAGCAGTGTCTTTGTTAGGGTTGAACTTTACAAACCATGTTCTAGAAGGGCATTTTTCACCCCTTCATATAAAGTTAGATGAATTTTGAAGGCCGAGAGCTTTAAACCTTGGTTTGTTTTTGGTTTTTTTTTGTTCATGCCGCTCTCTTCACAGCCTACAGCTATCCCTCACTCTAATAGGGAAGTGGTGCAAAGCATGGCAGTGTCCTTGAACTTAGGAAACCCAAACTGCAAACAGTGAAAGACCCACCATAAAGATACAGTAACAGCTGGTTATCCTGGAGAGTGCTGCTGCTGATGACTATTCTCTAGGCAACATGGACCAATGGTGTCCCCTGTAGGGAACCTGACTTTGAGAAAGCTATTCTGTATACCTTTACATTCCCAGAAAGCTCTGGGAAGGGGGAGGGGGTGGAGGAGAGATGCTCTCTATTCTCTGCTCTGTAAGTCTTTATTCCTGGCCTGGCCAGAGAAAATAGGCAGAGAAGCTCAAGCATTTGGTTTATGGGTTTCACATCAATGGCCCACGATTGGGGTATTATGAATGCCCAGTGCTTGCTGCTGGTCTTTTTTAAGTTTTCTTTTTATTTGTGAACTTTATCCTCAACAAACACAAACATTTCATATGAAAATGAATAAGAAAGAGACATAAATTACAAATTATTATATACCATTTGTTTTTTAATAATTTATCTCTAAACATATCTCCATACACACCTATATACATACATATATGTGTGTGTTATATATGTATATGGGAATATATACATTTGTACACATGCATGTGTGTGTGTACATACTAGGTGATACAGTGGATAGAGCTCCATACCTGAAGTCAGGAACACTCATCTTCCTGAGTTCAAATCTGGCCTCACACACTTACTAGCTGTGTGACCCTGGACAAGTCACTTAACCCTGTTGGCCTCAGTTTCCTCATTTATAAAATGAGCTGAAGAAGGAAATGGCAAATCACTCTAGTATCTTTGCCAAGAAAACCCCAAATGGAGTCACAAAGAGTCAAACATGACTGAAACAACTGAGTATTCCTACATTTTCACAAAGTACCTAGTACATAAGGGAAATTTAAATGTTTGTCAAATCAGATTCCGTTGCACACTTTGTGTGACCTTTGGAAGTGCACGTCATGACACTAGACTGACCCAGACACACCCATGGGTATGAACACCTCCACTCAACATGATGATGACAAAAGGGAAGAAATCTAGCACCAAACAACGGAGGTTGTGAATCTGTGATCTACTCTCCAGCTATTTACTGGTCTCCCCTGTACTTATTCCATTCACTCCTTCCATAAACCCCTCTCTACCAAGTCAAGGCCAGTTTTTGTTTGCACATGCACTAGGTTCCTTTCTGTTATCTGGCTCCAATAAATATGAAATATTTAGTAAAGGTGCCTGGGCAGTCAAAGGGCCCCAGCCTTGACTATTTGTGGCAGGCAAGTCTGGGGGACCTCCCAGGTGATCCCAGGCGTTGCCTGTACCCTCCTTTATCCACATGCCCCACAATGCACTGTTCTCCCTATAGGAAGACAGATCAGACGCTGAAACTAGGCTAGAGAGTGTGTGTCTGCCAACCCCCCACTGCCAGCGGAAACTCCTGACCCTCCCCCATGATAGAAAGCCACCCTTGCTATTCTGCACCCTCCACAGACTCCTGTTTCCTTCAGTCCTACTTCCAAAGTCACATGCTCTTTTCCTGAATATTTCCTTTGCCATAGTTTTGGAGTCTATTCCTAAAGGAGAAAGTGATCTAAATGAGTAACAAAATTTCCTGATGAGTAAACTGACTCAGCCTAAAGATTGTTATACAGAAAAAGCATAGGTTCAGAGACTGTTGAAAGAAACCTTAGGGCAGACATTGTCAGACCTTAAAGGAACATAGGAAGAACATAGAATATCAGCCACAGAATGGACTTTAAAAGGAATCAGATCCAGCACCGGGCAGCTAGGTGGTGCAGTGGATAAACTGCCAGGTGTGGAGTCAGGAAGACCCAAGTTCAAATCTGGCCTCAGACACCAACTCTGTGACCCTAGCCAAGTCACTTAACCCTGTTAGCCTCAGTTTCCTCATCTGTAAAATGAGCTAGAGAAGGAAATGACAAACCACCCCAGTGTCTTTGCCAAGAAAACCTCAAATGGGGTCATGCTGAGTTGGACATGACTAAAAAACAATTGGACAAAAAAATTCAGCACTATCTTTTTTACAGAGGAGGACACTGAGAACCTACTTGTTTACAAAACCCTCTCTTCTCTGAGATGACTTAGGATTCCTAGCCTAAGGAAGGGAAAACTTAAGGGAGACAGGATAGTTTTCTTCAAATGCAAGAAGAGCCAGGGATTAGACTTGCTTAGCTAGGGCCTAGAGAGTAGAACTAGGGCAGGCAATAATTTGAAGTAAAGAAAACATCCTAATCATGAGAGCCATCCAAAAGGCGAATGGCGTAGCGGGGCAGAGATGTTCAAGCAAAAGCTGCATGACTACTTTTAAAAATATATATTTTTGAGATTTTATTTTAACTTATGAAATTTTATTTTGATTTTAAATAATTTTATTAGTTTATTTTTGTTTTTTAACTGATGAAATAAAATAAGCACTTCCATAACATAGCTGAATTTTAAAAAATGACTGCAAATCTATTATGTACAGTTTGCAATTCTTTTTAAATATATAATAGTTATCATGTAATTTTCTTTTTTTCCTTTCCTCTCCACCCCCCACCCCAAACCACCCCCTGCCCTAGAGATGGCCACCATTAGACGTGTCCACTTATTAAGGACTATTTGTTATAGAAGAGATTCGTGTTTAGTATGGATTGGACTTGATGGTCTCTTGAGGTCCTGTCTGACTTTGAGATTCTATACTTTTGTGACTTTGCCAAGTAGTTGCATCTATTTGCATAGTTTTCTTTGATTATAGAAATCTTCTAGGTCAACTAAAGTTTCTGTTTTTATTGAAATCTGTGAGTTGTCTTGTGCTCCTATCCCAGTGAGAGACTAATAACATAATAGCAAGAATAGCCACCACCATTTACATAAAACTTTAAAAATATAGGAAGCATGTTGTCTATGTTGTCTTCATTAGTTTTCACAGTAACCCTGTGGAATAAGTGCTATAGGTACTAAGATCATCATTTCACAAAGGGGGAAACTGAGTCCTAGAAAAATAAAGTGACTTGCCCAGGGTCACATAGCTAGTAAGTTGTCTGAGTTAGAACTGGAATGTTTCTTTTAGACTCCAAGTTCATCATGCTATCCCCTATGTAATATACTACCTCTCATGTACATTTATTACGGATTTAAAATATTTCAGGAAAGTCAACAAGTCCTGGATATGTGGTGAAGGAGCAGTGCTTTCCAAAGATATTTCCTAGAAGGGAATTCTCGTTCTGTGCTTATAGTCCTCTTCACTTGTCAGTCTGTCATAGAAACGCTACACCAGAGCTCAAGATGTCATAAGAGAGATCCTCTAATCCAAATTCTCCAGGACTCAATTAAGCAACTTAGTGTGTGAGGGCTGGAATTGGAATCAGGGAGACTCTGAGATTGAATTTTGCCTCAGACACTTACTAACTGTGTGACCCTGGCCAAGTCACTTAATCTCTCTCGGTGTCAGTCTCCTCTGGGAGTAAGATGGGGAAAATAGTACTTGCTTCACAGAATTATTGTCAGAATCAAACAAAATAACATAAGGAACATGCTTTGAAAACCTTAAAACATGATATAAATGCTAATTATGGTTACCCTGAACATAAACTGAGATTTAGACAAGAAAAGTGAATTTCTCACACAGCTCACAAGTGGCAGACCTAGTATTTTAGCCCAATTCTACAGCAAGGTGGCACAGTAAATAGAGTGCCGGAACTAGAGTCAGGAACACCAGAGTTCAAATCTGGCCTCAGAAACTTGCTAGCTGTGTGACCCTGGGCAAATCATTTAACCCTGTTTGCCTCAGTTTCCTCGTCTGTAAAATGAGCTAGAGAAGGAAATGGCAAATCATTCCAATATCTTTCTCATGAAGAGTAGGACACAACAGAAATGACTGAACAGCAAGAGCTATTCCAATCCCATGCTCTGTCCATTCCATCAATCTGCCTCCTTCGATAGGCCCTCTAGCTTAGCTGAATCAAGCTTTGATCAGTTCTAATGTAACGACTCAGGAAAATAGTCAAGACTCAAAGCAACCTTAAATCAATCTGCTATCAAGTGGGTGGTAAAGACAAGGGAAAGCTGCCACAGCAGCTAAAGTTCAGTTCAATTCAATTCAACAAACATTCCTTCAGCCTCCACTGCTGTGCTGAGCAGTTGGGCAAGGAGCTCAGAGGATCTGCAGAAATCAGAAATGTCAAATAGCGAAACAGAGGACCTGTCTGGGTTTGAATGTCGGTTCTACTGCCTACTATTGGTAATGAATTGCTTGACTCTTTGACCACATTCTCCTCATCTGTAAAATGGGCAGGCTGGACTGGGTGATCTCGTAGCTCCTTTCCAGCTCCTGGTACTCTGATTATGACAGTGTCCTCTGCTTCACAGAGCTCACAACCTTGTAAGGGGCCCAGACACTAGGCCCAAAGTGAGGAAAACCTGACTTAGAATTTTTCCTCAGCTACTTACTAGCTGTGTGACCCAGGCCAAGTCTCTTAACCTCTTTCTGCCTCAGTTTCCTCAAGTATAACATGGGAATATCCTATATTACAGGGTTAGCATAAAGATCAAATAAGACAATATTTGTAAAGTGCTTAGCACTGTGTCTGGCACATAGCAGGGCTTAATAAATATTTGTTTCCTTCCTATTTCCCCCACACTCATTACAGCACCAACCTGGATAACCACGTTATTCAATTTTATCTGATAGGTCTGCTAGAGGGTTGGAAAATAAAATGATATATAAAATCTGAATATGAGAGATCATTTCCAAAGGGCACCAAGGAAAGCTTCCTGAAGGAGGTAGCATCCGAGTTGGGCTTTAAAATAAAGGGAGAAAGAACATTCTACATCCAAGGAGCAGTACAAGCAAAGGCACAGAGGTGAGAAGTCACTGCGTAAGTTCAGGAGTTACAGCGTAGACCTGTAATTGTTATTCGTCCTTTGTTCTTGAAGAGAATCAATGACATCAGGAAGGTGATGTCTTGACTTGCAAGTGAATTGGATTTACATAAAGCAGGGATTTGCAAGGTCATCAGCATCACTCTCTCTTCCAGAGTCACTGGAGTCCAGTGGCAGGACACAGGTCAGGGTGACTGGCCATCAATGGCCCAGGATGCAATGAGACACCTTGACTTTTTTCAAACTAAGGTCTTTCCCTAAGATGTCAGTTTGTCTGAGGCAACACCCATTCAGTGATAAAAGTCCTATAATAGCATAAGAGGAAAGAGGAGGGCCATTACAAAATAAATCCAGAAATGCAAGATGATACTAAATTATAAAGGGCTTTGAATTCCAGGGAAAGTAGTCTGAATTTTATTGGGTGGAATAGGGAACCCCTCATGACTTTTGAGTAGTGTAACATGACCAGATTCATGCAGAAGAAAGATTATTTTGCCAGCAGTGTTAAGACTAGCTTGGGCAAGTGGTGGGAAGACATGTTAGGGTGGAGGATAAGGAGGTCCTAGACTGGCCCAACAGTAGTAGAAAAAAAGAAGAAACAACAGATGGGAGAGCTATTGGGAAAGGAGAACGGTCAGCATTTAGGAATGGCTTGAATAAGAGGAATTAAAAACCAAAACATTTCTGAGGGGGTTTTGATGATGTTCAAATGAACCATTAAAAAAAATGACTTGCTTGTCATACTTGGAAAGTCATTACACATGACTAAATTAAAGAGAACTAACCCAAAATGAATGAGAGGAGCTGCCAAAGGATCCCCTAAACATTATTTAATGATGGAAATAGGGCCAGGTCACTATTGCACATCATACAGAGTCTTAGACTTAGGTTTGGGCATGCCTACATTATGGAGTATGTAAACAGTTACACAGGCAGCCCTAATTTTGAGTCTAAGAGGCTGTTCCAACCTCATAGAGCTTCCGAGTTGGGAGGAACTTTAGAAGGTGATTCATCTAGCCTACAGACTCTATGACACCCTGGGCAAGTTCAAACATCAGGCCATTGCTTGAGAATCTCCCATGTGAGAGAATCCACTTCTTCCTGAGGCAATTCATACTACTCTGGGATGGCCCTAATTATTAGGAATTTTTCCTCATGTTGAGCTGAAATCTACCTTCCTACAACCTGATAAGCTGCAGTAAAGAAGAACATCCATATTCATTGCCCCTCATTCTCAGTCAGTCAGTCAACAAATCTTTTTTTTTTTGCTTTTTTTTTTTTGGAGGGGGGACTGCAGGACAATTGGGGTTAAGCGACTTGCCCAAGGTCATATGGCTAGTAAGTGTTAAGTATCTGAGGCCAGATTTGAACTCAGGGCCTCCTGACTCCAGGGCTCGTGCTCTATTCACTGCTCTACCTAGTCGCCACTCAACAAGTCTTTATTAAGTGCTTACTATATTCTAGGATAAAAATAAAATATAAAAAGGGGTCACTAAGAGTCAGACATGACTGAAGAAAATGACTAAACAAGTGTTCCAGGTACTCTATTAAGGGTTGGGAATATAAATTTAAGCAGAAAGAAAATCAGTCCTTGCTTTCAAGGGCTTTTCATTCCAATGAGGGAACTCAGCACATAAAAGAAAGCTAAAGGGGAGGTGGGGCAGGAAGGAGGTGAAGGCACCTAAATAGGGGTATGGAAGAGAAAGTCTGGCATACAGCCTAGAGAGGGAGCAAGATATGGTTGGCTTGGTGTCCACGTTAAATAAAGGGTCTGAGAGGAGTCATCCAATCAGAGGGAGAGGCTGTAGGGGCAGTGGATATTTTCAATGTATGAATTTCAGGACTGGAATGAGATGCCAGGATAAAGAAGTTTGGGGACATAATGGAGGAAGTCTGGCATGTTGCCCAGAGGAAAATGAATGAGATTCAGCAGCCAGACTTCTACAACCATACAGAACAAATGCAATCACTCTGAAACTTGGCCTGCGTGCCTGCCATAAATGAAGGTTCTGGAAGGAGCCGTCCAACCTGAGAGAGAGGCTAAAGGGCAGAGGTTTGTAGATGGTGATCATTTCCTTCCATTATTTATGGGAGAGCTAGGTAGAGCAGTGGATAGAGTGGCCAGACCAAGAATCAAGAAAGCCTGAGTTCAAATCTGGCCTCAGACACTTCCTAGCGTTGTGACTTTGGGCAAGTCACTGAACCTCTGTTTGCCTCAGTAAATATCTGTAAAATGGGGATAATAAGAGTCCTTACCTCCCAGGGCTGTTGGGAGGCTCAAATGGGGTAATGATTGTAAAGCACTTACCTGAGACATAAGTAAGTGTTATATAAATATTAGCTGTTGCTGTTATTATCTAGACTACTATTTATATCTCATCCCTAAAACCAGTCTTCCCATGGCACAGTCTGCAGTTCCTTCACCACACTTAGCACCTTCTGTTCCATGACATCCAATTTGTCTGCCTATCATAGGATGATAGGATAATAGATGGTAGATTTAGGGCTAGAGGGTTTAGGGCTGAGAGGTCATCTAATCTACTCCCAAGGTACAGAGAGATTAAGGGACTTGGCCAGGCCACACAGAGTAGAGCCTATCTTCTCTCTACTCACACCACCCTAATCATCTGCTCTTGCCTGGTGTATGAGCCTTTGGACTGGTCTCCTCACCTTAAGTCTTTCTTTACTCCAAAACAGTCTCCACATAGGTGCTAAAGCATATATATCCAATGCTGCCACTCCATAAACTCCATTGACTTCCTATTACTTCCAGCATCAAACGTAGTCTCCATTCTTTGGCATTGAAATCTGTTCACAACATGGCCCCTTCCTATAGAGTCTTTTTACACATTATTCTCTTTGGCTTACTTGATGGTCCAGCCATGCCAGACTTGGGGTTCCTCTCACACGACACCACAACTCACATCTCCGTGTCTTTACTCTATCTGTCCCTCATGCCTGGAATGCTTTCTCTGACCCTTAGGATCTCATCTTCCTTGAACATTGAACCCTAAGCCTCCTTCTGCAGGAGGCCTTTCCCAGTCCGCAGCTCCCCCTGCCCCCTCTCTAAGACCTAGAAAATAAGCTCCATGAGGGAAGAAGCTCTTCTGCATTTCCTTTGTTTCAACAGCATTTCGTATAATTCCTGGCATGTCATAAGTGCATAATAAATGTTTACTGACTGCTTCGTTAAGTATTCTGACTCTAAAGACAAAAGGAAGTAGGGAGGAGGGGGGAGGTCAAGGGTTTCCTGCTGTGACACACTCCCTTCCTAAAATGGTGTCTCCAGAATTAGCTACCCTAGCTTTCTAGTAAGACCCATAGCAGATACATCCCTCTGCTCAAAAACCCAATCACAAAAGCAAACAGGTATGACTTCCAAGCCCTGCGTTCCTTTTTAAACTGCCTGTCCAGGATATCTTAAGATAAAGTAACCACATTTCTAAGTTGTTAGTGTAGGTCAGGCTGCTGATGGTACAGCAGAGTAGGCATGGCAACTCTGAATTCATTTCAACTCAACAATTAATATAAAAAAAGTTTTTATCCATAAAAACACTGACAGTGTATGGAGAGCCAAGCTGGGCACTTGGGAAGACACAAGGTTTAGGTAAGTCACGATCCCTGTTCTCATGGGGTTTTCAGTCTAATAAGCACACATATACACATACACACACATGCACATACACATATGTACACACATATGCACACAAACACACACATGAAGAGATAAAGGTAATATAAGAATCCTAAAGTCCCCAGGTTCATAGATTTATAGCAGGAAGGGCTCTTCAGGATCATCTAAGTAATAAGCCATTGCCATCATAGGCATCAAACCTGGTATTAAAACCTGCCTCAGGTATGTACTAATTGTGAGACTCTAGGAAAGTCTCCCCAGCTCCCTGTGATACTATTTCCTCATCTTCCAAGTCCCTTCTGTGGGTGTCTAGGTAGAGCAATGTATAGAGTACCAGGCCTAGAGTCAGGAAAACCTGAGTTCAAATCTGGCCTTAGACACTTGCCAGCTGTGTGACCCTGGCCAAGTCACTTAACCCTATTGACTTCAGTTTCCTCGCTTGTAAAATGAGCTGGAGCAGGAAATGGCAAACCATCCCAGTATCTTTGCCAAGAAAACCCCAGATGGGGTCGCACAGACTTTGACATGACTGAACAACAACAAAAGGTCCTTCTAGTTCTAAATTTATGATCCTGTGAAATTGAGGCTTAGAAAAGGCAAATGACTTACCCAAATACAAATAGCTAGTTAGGACAGATCTGAACTCTAGTCTCTTGACTTGCCGTAGTCTCTTTCTATCATATCACTCGGTATGCTAGCAAGCACTTTAGCGCAACCCAGGGTGTTCTGCTAGCACGGGTTCTTTTTTTTTTTTTTTTTAAAGCAATCGGGGTTAAGTAACTTGCTCAAGGTTACACGGCCAGTTATTTCTGGGTGTGGTGCTGAGTATCTGAGCCCAGATTTGATCCAGGTCATCCCGACACTGAAGCCGGTGCTCTTACTCGCTGAGCCACCTGGCCACCCCTAAGCAATCAGGGTTAAGTAACTTGCTCAAGGTTACACAGCCAGGTGTTTCTGGGTGTGTGCTAAGTGTCTGAGCCTGGGATTCAATCTCCAGGTCATTCCAACACTGGAGCCAGTGCTCTTACTCGCTGAGCCACCTGTCCGCCCCAACACAGGTTCTTTTGATCTGCTTTTCTAAAGTAAAGACAACTTTAAAGGGGTCAACAATCTTACTTTAATTAACATATATAAGTAGAAAATACAAGTAGAGAAATTACTACCAGGATCCGACAGACAGGGCTCCAACTGTTTGAACTAAGAAATACAACCATCTACATACAAGAACGGGAGAGCACCAACATCTGAGTTGTTGGCGGGGGGGGTGTCATTAACTAACAGTTATTCAGAGTCTCATTCAGGGAATCAAAAGGTCCTTCTCATAAGCGAGTTCCTAAAGCAAAATATCAACCTCCCAGTATATACAGTTTTCAACTAATAGGCTCAGAGCCAGAAAGCACCACAACCCTTCTGACTCAGTGCCTAATTAGCTTATTTCCAAAAGATGTGAAAGCCTTCCTGCAAGCAAGCCTCCCCCTAAGCAAGCTCTTCCTTAGGCAAGTTCCTCCCCCAATGGGCTCTGTGTGACTCAGGATGTGTCACAGCTGTGAAAGCAGGAAGACATCTGTGATTGACATGTGGTCACATAGACCTTTTAATGGACAGGAAAGATCTTCCTATTCCATTAACATTACACTTGGTCTCTGGTTTTGGAATGAAAGAGCTATTAAGAAGGCACTGGGGACCAGTGAAAAGTCAGCTGGTTTTGAGTCAGTGGATCTGGATTTGAATCCCTATTTTTGAAGTCCTATTTTTACTAACTGTGACCTTGGACTTCACCTCTCTGGTCTTGAGATCCTCATCTATAGAACGTCTCTAAAGGCCCTTCCAGCTCTAATTTATAGCAGTGTGATAAAATAGCACCCTGCACTTAGAAAAGTGTTTGCCAAATCCAATTGGTAGTGCTGGAGAAGAATACAGGAAGACCTGGGTTCAAGTCCCATCTCTGACACCAGCTGAGTGACCTTGAGCAAGTCATTTAACTTGTTTGTAAAAGAGATAATATTTATAACATCTACCTCTAAAAGTTATTGCAAAGTTCAAATGAAATAATGTATTTAAAGATTTGGACAAACTTCAAATATGAAGTATTCGTTAGCTGCCGAACTACAAATGGCAGAAACTCTCTCCAAGTTGCAGGTCATAATGGGTGTTTGACTTAGTAGACAAAGTCTAGGAAAATGATCCTGACAGTGGCTTATATACCATCATATAGTTGGTATATGACGCAAGATTTAAACCAAGGTCCTCACAATTTGAAGCCCAACACTCTATCTACCAGGGCAGCTAGATGGTACAGTAGATAGAGTGCCAGGCTTCAAATCAGGATGATTCATTTTCCCTGAGTTCAAACTTGACCTCAGACACTTACCAGCTGTGTGACCCTGGTCAAGTCACTTAACCTTGTTTGCCTCAGTTTCCTCATCTGTAAAATGAGCTGGAGAAGGAAATGGCAAACCGTTCCAGTATCTTTGCCAAGAAAAGCCCAAATGGAATCACAAAGAGTCAGACACAACTGAAACAACTCAAAAGTAACAGTTCTATTCTCTAAAGCCTCATTGACACTGCAAAGCTCAAAGCTCTATTCAAATCTTAGTTATTACTATTATACGATTGTGATACCTAGGATGTAAAAGCAAAAAAAAAAAGCCAACCTACATTTCTTCTGTAGAAGATAATAAATTAGGAAAAAAATCCCCACCATTTCTTAGTCCCTCTGCTAGTAGGTATTCATCAAGCATTGGAATGACAAATACCTACAAGAATATAACTTACTGATAGCAGCCAGAATGACATCATAAAGAGCAAATTGTGCCAAACCAATTTAATTTCCTCTGACCAAATGGTGGGCCTTGTAGATAAGACTGGAAGAACAGAAATAATCAATTCTGCTATTTTGAAGGGCACAAAAGAGCAACTCTGCAGGATTGCATGGGGCAGAGATACTCTAATGCACACAAATCACCCCCTTCCTTTTAGCATGTGGTGCCTTGACCCCATATCCCAGAATTCATATCCTTTCAAAGTGGGAGAGAATTATTGCTTTGGGGCATCAGGAAGGAGGCTGATTTTGTTTACCATGATTCTCCCAACAAATAGCGAATGAAATCCAATATGAAACACTTTCTTAGTAAATTAGAGGTTGTAGGGTCATACTCTAAAAGGTCATTGAGGCAGAGATTTAGAAGTAAAAGGGACCTTAAGGATCATCTGGACTTCCAGATCAAACCCCTCGCTTCACAGGTGGTAAAAATGACGCCCAGGGAAGTTAAGTGACTTTCCCTAGGTCAGAAAGGTAATAATGCAGAACTGATTGGAACCCAGGTCTCTCTGTGTTCAAGTTCCATATTTTTCTCCAGTATTGTGCCAATGAATTCAGTATATATTTAATGAATATGTACTATATTCAGGGACTATTTCAGCATACAATTAAATATGACCTGTTATTACAGTTGCTCCAACAATGAAAAGAGGGGCACTGTTTTCCCCCAAACCTGACATGCTTTCCACTTGCTGTACCACAATCCTTCCCTGAGGATTAGATACTCAGATTTCCAGGTAAAGCTTGGTTTAACATTGTTCTTTAACTTAAAGATTCTCAGAATCACAACTGACAGGCCAACTCATCTGAATCCAAGCAGCAGGAATCCCCTTTACGATCTCACACAAGAATGGTCCTTCAATATCCACTTGAAGACCACCAGTGATAGTCACCCTACTGCCTCCCAAGGGACAGTGCTGATCACTAACTTTTTCCTCGTGTGGAGTCAAAAGTTTCCTTTCTGAAACTTCCACCAATTGTCTCTAGTCTTGCCCTCTTGGACTAAGCAGAACAAATCTAGTCTCTCTTTGGCAACATAAACCTCCAAATATCTAAAGAGTATCTTGTATTCTCTAAGGTTGTGCTTCTTCAGAATAAATACCTCAAATGACATCAATTGATTCTCCTGCAGCATAGTCATCAGCCCATTCACCATCCTGGTGACCTTTTTTTCTAGATAGATCCCTTATGTGTGGATCCCTTCCCCCTTTGGTTGTGCTTCTGACCCTCTGGACAGAAATATCATTCCGCCTCTCATCCAATTTCAGCTCCCCTTTATGTGTTGTCTCTTCTCATTAGGATGTAAGCTCCCTGAGGGCAAGACCTGTCTTTCTTTTTGCTTGTATTTGTATCCCCAGCACTTAGCACAGTTCCTGGCACATAGTAAGCACTTAATAAATGTTTGTTACCTACTTAGATTCTTCTTCCAATTGCACAGTCTCTGATGTCTTGTTTTTTGTTTTTTAAACACAATGCTTAGGTTTTATTATATAGGCTTTCTTGAAATGAAAATGTATTGCATATTTTGAATACTCTTTTATGTTCTGTTGTGAACATGATTTTTTACTTTTTTCTTTTGTGTTTGTTCCAATACTTAAATTTATATTTCTTTCCTTTTTATTGTATATTTAATTTTTTCTATATAAATTTATTTTTTTCAAATGCTTTATTAACTTCTAATTTACATCATTCATTTCCGCCAGATTTTGAGTTACAGATTTTCTCCCCGTTTTTCCCCTACCCACTGTCCCAAAATAGCAGTCCCACAGGATATCCCCTCCTCCAATCTGTTCTCTCACATATTTTCTCCCATACCCCTTTAGACTTTTCCAGTGGATGTCTATGCCCCATTGCCTGTATATCTTTTTTCCCAATTACATGTAAAATAGTATTAATAATAGTATATATATATATATATATATATATATGAATATTTGATTTTAAAACTTTGAATTCCAGATTCATTTCCTCCCTCCCTTGTCACCCACCCTTACTGGGAAGATAAGCAGTTCAGTATAGGTTGTACATGTGTGGCTAATGCAAAACAATAACATAGTAGATATATTGTAAAAGACTGACTATATTTCCCTCCCTCCTATCCCACCTCCCATTTGTTCTATTCTCTGCTTTGATCCCGTCCTTTTCAAAACTGGGTGCTTCCAACTTCCCTCCCCCCCCAGCCTGCCATACCTTCCATCATCCCCCCTCTCATCCCCTTCCCCCCTACTCTCCTGGAGGGTGAGATACCCTATGTAGTATGTATTTCATTCCCTCCTCCAGCCAAATTCAATGGGAATAAGGTTGACCCATTTCCTTTTGCCTTCCTATTCTTCCCCTCTATTGTAACCATTTTCCCTTGCCTCTTCTATATGAGATAGTTTACCCCATTCTGTCTCTCCCCATCTCCTCTCATTATATTCCTCTCACCTCTTAATTTTACCTTTTAAGTATCATCCCTTCCTGTTAAATTGGTCTGGTGCCCTCTATCTATGTATACCTGTAAACATATATACACACATTCACATATATATTCATATGCCCATATACCTTCATATATATATATATACATACATATATATATTTCTATTCCCTTCAACAACTGAGAAAAGTTTCATAAGTTACAATTATTGTTTTTCCATGTAGGAATGTTAATAGTTCAACTTTGAGAAGTTCCTTATGATTTCTTTTCCCTGTTTACCTTCTCATGCTTCTCTTGCTTCTTGTATCTGAATGTCAAATTTTCTATTCAACTCTGGTTTTTTCAGCAAGAATGCTTGAAAGTATCCTATCCCATTGAATGACCATATTTTCCCCTGAAAGATGGTACTCAGTTTTACTGAGTAGGTGACTTTTGGTTTTAATCCCAGCTCCTTTGACCTCCGGAATATCATATTCCAAGCCCTTCTATCCCTCAGCGTAGAAGCTGCCAGATCCTGGGTTATCCTGATTGTGTTTCCACAATATTCAAATTGTTTCTTCCTGGCTGCTTGAAATGTTCTCTCCTTCATGTGGGAATTCTGGGACCTGGCTATAATATTCCTAGGAGTTTTCTTTTTGGGATCTTTTTCAGGAGGTGATTGGTGGATTCTTTCAACCTCTATTTTGCCCTCTGGTTCTAAAACATCAGGGCAGTTTTCTTTGAGAACTTCCTGGAGGATGATTTCTAGGTTCTTACTTTGATCATGGCTTTCAGGTAGTCCAATAATTTTTAAATTATCTCTCCTGGATCTATTTTCCAGGTCAGTGGTTTTTCCCATGAGATATTTCACATTGCCTTCTATTTTTTCATTTGTTTGGATCTGTTTAACAGCATCTTGACTTCTCATAAAATCATTAGCTTCCATTTGCTCCAATCTAATTCTGAAGCAATGATTCTCCTCATTGAGCTTTTGAGATTCTTTTTCCATCTGGCAAATTTGGCTTTTTAAGGCATTCTTCTCCTCATTGCCTTTTTGAGCCTCTTTTGCCATTTGAGTCAGTCTACTTTTTAAGGTATTATTTTCCTCAGTCAGGCTGTTGACTCTCATTTCATAATTTTCTTGCATCATTCTCATTTCTCTTCCCAATTTTTCCTCCACTTCTCTTATCTGCTTCTTAAGGCCCTCTATGGTCTGTAACCAGCTCATATTTTCCTTTGAAGCTTTTGGTGCAGGAGTTCTGACTTCACTGCCTTCCTCCTGTTCCATGCTTTGCTCCTTTTTGTCCCCTAAATAGGAGACTAATGTTGGAATCTTCTGTCTGCTTTGTTTCCTTTGCTGGTCATGTGCCCCTCAGTCAATTGACCCCTGGGATTTTTGCCACAGTAGAACTCTGCCACCAGACAGGGGAGCTTTCGTACCAAACGCTGGGGTTTTCTCAGGTGCCGGAGGTATTAGATGGGTGCCCTCTCTGAGGTGTCCACATGCTCTGGCAAGCTGGACACACACCCCAGGACCTCCACCCTAGACTGCAATCTAGATCCAAGAAGGTTAAAGCAAGAGCGGTTACCCCTCAGACTGGTGCTTGGTCCCCTTACACTCTGCAGGGCAGGAGCTGAAGCTGCCACGAGGCACTGGTCTCAGCAGCTTCTTACCCTGGGGGCAAAAGCCACACACTCACACTTACTGGGTCCCAAAGTCCAGACTGCACTGGCCTCTCACCTTGTCCTTCGCATCTATGTGTTGATAAATCTGGAAATGGCCACAGCTGCTGCTGATCTGGAGTCCCTCAGGCCAGCGGCTGGTTAGGCCCACCCTGGGGCTAAAGCCTTGGCATGGGGCTGGGCTCAGCTCCCAGAGGGCTGCACTGGATTCCTGCTGGCCTGCTGGGGTGTTGTCAGTGGAAGGTTAGCTTCTCTCTTTCATTTTGTGGGTTCTGCAGTTCCAAAGTTTGTTCAGAGTCCTCTTTTTACATGGATTGGGCAAGGTGGAAGCCAGAGCAGCGGGGAGGTACTGCTTCTATTCTGCCATCTTGACTCTGCCTTGTCTTGTTTTTCTTTTAAAAATATCATTGTCTCCTGAAAATCATGTAGTTTTTACTATCATAGTCTTTCATTCTCTATTTATTCAACCACAGCTTACTTTGCATGATTTTCTTTGAATTCTCAATCATCTGATTGCATAGTATCTTATGGTGCTCTTAAGAACTTATCATATTTTAATATGTGTTATATTTATCTGTGCACACATTTAATCTCTACTAGATTGTACATATCTTGAGAACAGAAAATAAATCCTCTTTATCTTTTTATCTCTCCCAGTGGCTATCATGATAGGTGCTTAATCAATGTTTGTTGAATGAATGGCCAAATACCAAGATGAAAACAGCATATTGAATGGAACTCCATAAAAGTTGCTATTAGGGAAGGTCCCAAACAGACTTTGACTTCATGTGCTGTCTGTGGCTTCCCCAAAACTCCCCCACAATTCCAACTTAATTTCTTATGTCTACCCCATATTATATCAAAACCATGATGGGGAAATTGGGATGTATAAGGGATAACTGTACTTCCAAAGTATGAATTCCAGGACTGGTTTGAGAGTCTCAGGATAGAAATGGGACTTGGTAAATGGAGTTCATAAGTCATCAAGAAGACACTGTCAAAACCTCCAATGTGGTGTCAAAGGAGATGTTTATACTTTCATGAGGGAAAAGATTCAATACTGGGATTAAGGCCTCTATCCTTAACCTTATTGACCTCCAGGCTCCTCCTGTTTAATTATTTTCCTTCTTTCTCACACACATACTAAATTATCCATGTATGCCAGGACTAGCTTTTCATATAAACAATATAGCAGAATACACCAGAGTATAGCATATACATAATATAGTACAGTATAGTACAATCAGCACTTAGGAAATGTTCCTCGAACTTATTTGAACTGAACTGAATTGTGACTGATATGTCTTAATGGTGGCTTTCCCTTGCTTTTGCCACCATTCTTCATGACAAATTAAAAGTTGTCATGCCTTGCGCAACATTCTGAATCCATATATTACAAACGATTAGAGCTCAATCTTGCTAGGCTAGCAGTCTTAGAAGGAGGCAGCATGGAGAAAGGGGAAAGATTACTGAGTTTGGAGTCAAGAAATCTGGGTTCATCACTATTTGACAAAAACTGCTGGGAAAACTGGAAAATAGTATAGCAGAAACTAGGCATAGTACAACATCTTACACCAAATATCAAAATAAAGTCAAAATGGGTACATGACTTAGATATAAAGGCTGATACTATAAGCAAACTGGGAGAGCAATGAATAGTTTACCTGTCAGATTTATGGAGAACAGAAAAATTATGACGAAACAAGAGACAGAGAACATTATGAAGTTCAAAAGGAATAATTTTGATTATATTACACTGACAAGTTTTTGCACAACAATAATGTGGCCAAGATTAAGAGGGAAACAAAACTGGGAGAGAATTTTTACAACCAGTACCTCTGATAAAGGCCTCATTTCTAAAACATATAGAGAACTGAGTCAAATTTATAAGAATACAAGTCATTCCCCAGTTGATAAATGATAAAAGGATATGAAGAGGCAGTTTTCAGATGAAGAAATTAAAACTATCTACAGTCATATGAAAAATGCTCTAAATCTCTATTGGTTAAGGAAATACACATCAAAGCAACTCTGAGGTACCATATTACACCTATCAGACTGGCTAACATGACAAAATAGGAAAATGATAAATGCTGGAGAAGATATGGGGAAATTGGAAGACCAACACGTTGTTGGTGGAGTTGTGAGCTGATCCAACCATTCTGGAGAACAATTTGGAACTATGCCCAAAGGGCTATTAAAAAGTTCATACCCTTTGATCCAGCAATACCACTTCTAGGTCTACATCCCAAAGAGATCATTAAAATGGGAAAAGGATGCACATGTACAAAAATATTTATAGCAGCTCTTTTTGTGGTGGCAAAGAATTAGAAATTAAGGGGAAGTCATTAGTTGGGGAATGACTTAATAAATTGTGGTATATGAATGTAATGGAATACTATTGTTCTATAAGATGAGCAGGCAGATTTCAGAAAAACCTGGAAAGACTTGAATGCACTGATGCTGAGTGAAGTGAGCAGAACCAGGAGAACATTGTACACAGTGATAGCCACAATGTGCAATGGCTAACTCTGATAGACTTATCTCTTCTTAGCAATGCAAGGATCTAAGACAACTCCAAAGTACTCATGATAGAAAATGCTGTCCATATCCAGAAAAAGAACTATAAAGTCTGAATGCAAATTGAAGCATATTATTTGCTCTCTCTTTTTTCTTCTTTCTCCTAGCTTCTCTCATTGGTTCTAATTCTTCTTTACAACATGAGTAATGTGAAAATAGGTTTAATATAATTGTATATGTAGAGCCTATATTAGATTGCATGCTTTCTGGGGTGGAGGGAGGGGAGAGATGGGGAGAATATTTGGAACTCAAAATCTTATGGAAGTGAAAGTTGAAAGTTAAAAACAAATTAAAAAAAGAAATCTGGGTTCAAATCTTGTCTTTTCCACTTCCTAGTTATATGACTTTGAGTAATTTGCATCTCATCTATGAACTGTATTTTCCTCTTCTGTATAAGGGGATTTTGGGCTAGATGATCATCAAGGTTCTCTCTAGCCCTGACATTTTGTACTTTTATGAGAAGCTGACAATCAAAGAGGATTGATCTTTCAACTGTAACTAAAGAAATATTCCCATGAAGTTTTCTCCTCCTTTGTGTCATGTCCCAGACCCAGTGGCTTTCCTGGGATTTTTCTAATCTATATGAATTTACGGGCAGTGAATAGATCAATAGATAAACTCAGTGCCAGGGAGACCTGGGTTTGAGTGCCTCTTTAGGCACTAAGCAGCTGTGTGACCTGGTCAAGCCAGTTAGCCTCTCTCATCCTCAGTTTGCTCATCAGTAAAAATATAGATGAGAATACCTGTGGTGCTTTATTCACAGAGTTGTTGAGAAGAACAAATGAGGTAATATATAAAGTACTTTGTGATCCTCGGGGCCCATTATAAATGTCAGTTAGCATGATCATTATCTTGCTATTATTCTTTTATATTTAATGTTCTGTGACCTATTAATGAACAGTATTGGGATGTAAACTTCTCTTCTGGAAGTTCATTGAAATCTTGCTGGAGGCTCACTAAGATGGAAACGCTTTCCAGGACTATCATTGCTACGGTGAGCATGCTCATCAGCACCTCTTTGTGACTGAAACCTAGGATGGCATGGTGGACCTTCAGGGACAAAATGGAATCAACACACAGATGTCAATAAAAGTGGAAATTTTGAGCCAGAATATTTCTTTAATTGAAGAAAACTAGAATAGTTGCAACATACATCTGAGAAGTGCAGTCAAGTCATCTTTATTTAATGGCTAGAGTACATGTTACATTTGTAAGAATGAAGGAACTAAAAGAACTTTAGGAATTATTGGATCTGTTGCATTGACGTGTAAGTGTGGCAAAAGTGTGCCTTGCACACCATAAGGTTTCTATGTTCCTTGTAGATCCTTTGATTGCTGAAGAAAGTAAGAACCTTTCTGACTAGGCTCTGGGTATACACTCATAGAAATATTCTAGAGGCAGAAATGACCCCAGAAGTCATATTCAACCCTTTCATTTTAGAGGTGAGGAGCCTGAGGCCCAAGGAGATTAAGTGACTTACCCAGGGTCATATAGCTAGTAAGTATCTGAGGTGGGATTGAAACACTATTCTTTCTGATTCCAAGTCCATCACTCCATCCTCTAATCTACACTGCCTTGGTTCTATATTAAAAATCTCTCCTTGAAGCTATACAATTAGATAATGCATCTCTTTGTTGAATTGCCACCCATTTTTCAAAGGCTAACTCAAGCACCACCTGTTCAATTCAGAATTCCCCAGTCTATCCCACTCAGTAATGACTTCCTTCTTAGATTTTGCATAACTTTTTTTTAAAGCAATCGGGGTTAAGTAACTTGCTCAAGGTTACACGCCAGTTATTTCTGGGTGTGGTGCTAAGTATCTGAGCCGGGATTTGATCCCCAGGTCATCCCGACACTGGAACCGGTGCTCTTACTTGCTGAGCCACCTGGCCTCCTGGCATAACTCTTTGCTAAGGAACTTTTTAATATTCTTATGTCGTACTCTTGTATAGCATAGCCACCATCCCTGCACTAGATCATTAGTCCTATGAGGACAGGGAGTATGTCTTACCTCTTTCAGTGTCTAGTATAATGCTTTGCACAGAGAAGTTTGTTTACTGACTGATTAGTTTCCTACACATCTAACTCTCCCTTCTGTCATTTTTCCTGGACACATTCCTTCTTCCTCAGCTCTCCTGAGCTGCCCTCTCTCTCTTCTTTTGCTCTCTAGCTGCTCCCAATATTCTTAAATTTCTGGCACTGAAGTCTGCGTCAGGCTCCCCCAAGCAGATCTCCTTAAACTTTTGCCCCTATTTCCCTCAGCTACTATGTTTTATCACACTAGTTCTCTCCTCCTGTTTCCTGCATCCAGACTTTCACTGGCACTCATCCAGCTGTGACCCTTGGGAAGGTTTCAGTCAATGAAGCCTAGATTATTGTAAACCTTTTTATTTTTAAAAATAAATTTATAATATGATTACTCCTGCCCTATTCAGTTGGGGTTACTCTCAAATTTACATATGTTTGGAGAAAGATCAGTCCCGGGTCTGACATCTTTTAGCATTTTTGTCACTTATTTGAATGATGGAAAATTAATCATGCTCATTAAATCCATAAGTGACCCTTAGTTCATGTAAGTCTTCAAATATACTGCTTGGAACTTATCTGACCTGATTTTCACTCTGTTCCTTACTATTTCCTTAATAACATGCTTGTATGTATGTCATATTCACTTTGCATTCTGTTCTTGTGTAGCATTTTGTAACCTTTCTTGAGTAGAGGTCACAGAGATTTAATGAACATGGTGCTTTTTCCATCATTCAAATAAATGACAAAAATGTTAAATGATGTCAGATCTGGGACTGACCTTGGAGCAAAAACTTCCCCTTCTTCCTAAGTATTTAAGCCTGAAAATAAACGAAAAGGAAATCATAACATAAATTGAGTTTTAGAAATAAAAATGTCAACATATTTACAGCATTTAGCAAAGAACAAGAAACAAAGTACATGCCCATTGATTGGGGAATAACTAAAAGTGTTGGGGATACTGATAATTATGATGTAGAGTTGCTTAGCAAGGCATGAACTGATGCAGAGTGAATAAAGCAGAACATTTACAGCAGCAAAGCAAACGAAAAGAACAATAATTGCAAAGCAGTTGAAATTGAATGCCATTAGATTAGAATGACCAAACTTGCCCCAAAGAAGAAATAGAAGAAGGTGCTTCCTTTCCTTTTTGTGCAGGTGTGGTACTATCGTTGTAGACAACTACAGATGTCAGATTTTTGCAATGTGTCAGCTAGTTTGTCTGATTTTTTTTCCTTTTTAAAAAAATTCTTTGTTCTAAAGAATGACTCTCATTTCCCAAATGATAAATGGTTAAAGGATATGGATAGGTAATTCTCAGAGGAAGAAATCCAAACAATCTAGAGACATGAAAAAAATACTCCAAAACACCAATGAATAAAGAAATGCAAATTAAGGCAACTAAGGTTTCACCTCACATTCATTAGATGAGCAAAGCTGATAAGAAAAAAAAAGAGGGAAATGACAAATGCTTGGAGGGGATGGCTGTGCGAAATCAGAAACATTGATGGACATTGGTGGAGTTATGAATAATGGTCTAGCCATTCTGGAGAGCAACTTAGAACTATGCCCACAAAGTTACTCAACTCTGCATACCCTTTGACACATCAATACCTCTATTAGGCCCATATCACAAAGAGAACAAAGAAAGAGGAGAAGGTCTTCTATGTACACAAATCTTAATAGCCATTTTCTTTTTGTAGTGGCAAAGAATTGGAAACTAAAAAGAAACTACCCATCAGTTGGGAAATGACAGAAAAAATTATGGCATATAAATGTATGGAATACTACTGTGCTGAAAAAAATGAAGAAAGAGACCTCCAAAAAGCTTGGGAAGATTCTTATGAATTGATACAGAGTGAAGTGGGTCCAACCAGGAGAATAATTTGTATTGTAACATCAACATTGTAAAAAATGAACAATTTTGAAAGACTTAAGAGCTCTGATCAATGCAGTGATTAACTAGGAATTCAGAGGACCAATGATGAAGAATCCTACCTACCTCCTGACAAAAAAGTAATGTACTAATATGTAGAATGAGACATATTTTTGACCTGGCCAATACAAGGAATTTGTTTTGCTTAAATGTGCTTATTTGTGAAAAGTTTTGTTTTTCTTTCTTTTTGTGGGGGGGGGGAAGATGAGAGGGAGAAAAAGTAAATGCTTGATTATTGAAGAAAATTTATTTTAAAAAATAAGAGATGTGGGGTGGCTAGGTGGTGCAGTGAGTAAGAGTGCCGGCCCAGAGTTGGGAGGACCCAGGATCGGTTCTGGCCTCAGATACTTAACACCCACACAAAAAAGAACTGGCTGTGTAACCTTGGGCAAGTTACTTAACCCCAATTGCTTTAAAAAAAATAAAAAATAAGAGATGGCTTTCTAAGAGGGGAAAAAAATGAGACCTGCATAGGAAAACACAGGTGATATAAAAAATAAAAATAAAAACTTATTTATAAAAGAAAGAAATTGAATGCTATCAAACAACAGTCAAGGTTGGCTGCAAAAAAAGATATGAGAATACATCTTCCTCCCTTCTTTCTCAAGATATAGAACTATGGGGGTAGAACATTGGACTTGGGTGATGTATTAGTTAACATTGGACTTGGGTAATGTATTAGTTAACATTGGACTTGGGTGATGTATTAGTTTCACTGAATTCTTTTCTCTTTCTCTTTTATTTAATTTTTGTTATAAGGGATGATTTTTATGGAGAGGAAGAAGAAATAAACTGGGAAATGTAGGTGATATACATATATGTGTGTATATGTTAAAAAGCTATCAAAATAAAGAAATAAAAATAGTTTCACTGATCTAGGTTTCATTGACTATAGCCAAAGAGGGGGTTCAGCTATTTCCTCCTATTCTGCCTTCAGTACGGATAAAGAATAGATGATCAGGATTCTCCTTATAATACTTAAAGGTTCGATGACTTCACTAGTCTGGTATTCCCCTTCCATTTGATTGCGGATGACAGTTTCTCCATACTTTAGTAGTTAGTCTTCATAAAATACTGTGATCAAAAAATTTTATTCCCCGAGCATCTCCACACTCAGCTAGTCTGTGCCCTGTACTTGAAGCCTTTCCAGCTTGGCAGGACCAGCTAGAGTTTTCACTTGACTGGCATGCCCTTCAAGAACCCAAAGTCACTTTACAATCAAAGAATTTCACAATAGGAAGCGATCTCTGGGGCTATCTAATCTAACTCTTCTATTTTACAGATGAAGAAACTAAGGCCCAGGGAGGACAAGTGATTTGCCCAATTTCACACAGGCAATAAAAATCAGACACAGGATCTGAACCCAAGACCTCTGATTTCCTAGTCACTAATCTATTTCCTGTATTCCCTTGTGTGTGTGTGCAAAAAATAATCCTGTTTCACATACCTATTACCTGTATGACCCTAGGTAAATCATAACATCTCTGAGACTCAGTTTCTCGTGAGTATAAAAGCACCTATCTCACAAGGCTGCTGGGGGAATCAAAAGATACAATACAAACAGTCCCCTCTCAATTCTGTTCCCTCAATTTGTGCTCACGCCCCTAGATTCCATCTCCAGAGTGTAGATACTACTTCAGCATCTACGGGTAACCATCCATACACTCCTAACACTACAGCTCATGAACTCCCATCAGAATGCCTCCCATTAACAATCAGCCAGTAAACACAACTGACTATTAGCCGAGATATTTTCTAAGATGGCATAGTAAAAATAGGAACTATACAAAGGGAATAGGGTATACAAGTAGAATATGTGTATTAAAGGTAACCCACACCTCCCAGTTGTGCAGAGCTTACAAGTCTTTCTCTTTTTGAAGAGTCGTCTTACAACTCCCCTTGAGTTCATTGTCTCTGTTCTGTTGGATGGGTAGCTCATATAGATTGTCAGGGGTTGCTTCTTTCCACAGATCAATTTTTTTTTCTCCTTTTGAAAAAAAAAATTAAATACATTTATTTATTTATTTATTTTTAGTTTTCAACATTCACTTCCATATGATTTTCAGTTCCAAATTTTCTCCCCATCTCTCCCCTTCATCCACCCCAAGACAGCATGGAATCTGATATAGGCTCTTAATATTCATATTAAACCTATTTTCATATTAGTCGCATTGTAAAGAAGTGTTAGAGCCAATGGAAGAAACCACAAAAAAGAAGAAACAAAACAAATAAGGGAGAGCAAATAATATGCTTTGATCTGCATTCAGACTCTGTAGTTCTTTTTCTGGATGTGAACAGCATTTTCCACCATGAGGCTTTTGGAGTTGTCTTAGATACTTGCATTGTTAGGAAGAGGTAAGTCTATCAAAATTAGTCATTACACACTGTGGCTCTTACTGTGTACAATGTTCTCCTGGTTCTGCTCACTGCACTCAGCATCAGTTCATGTAAGTCTTAACAGGTTTTTCTGAAGTCTGCCTGCTCATCATTTCTTATAGCACAATAGTATTCCATTATATTCATATACCACAACCTGTTCAGTATTCCCCAACCAACTGGCATCCCCTCAATTTCCAATTCTTTACCACCACAAAAAGAGCTAACACAACTATTTTTGTATGTGTGGGTCTTTTTCCCATTTATATGATCTCTTTTTTATACAGAAGTGGTATTGCACAAAGGGTGTGCACATTTTTATAGCCCTTTGGGTATAGTTCCAAACTGATCTCCAGAATGCTGGATCAGTTCACAACTCCACCAACAATGCATTAGTGTTGTTTTTCCCACATCTTCTCTAGCATTTATAATTTTCCTGTTTTGTCATGTTAGTCAATATGATAGGTATGCTCTAGTACCTCAGGGTTGTCCTGATTTTCATTTCTCTAATAAATAATGATTTAGAGCATTTTGAAAATAAGTTTTTGTTGATCTTTTATTTCTTACCTATGTGTAGTTATTCCAAGTATTCCTTTCCCTTCCCCTTCCAGAGAGCCATCCCATATAACAAATATAATTTTTAAAGAGAACATTCATTAATACATTAAGAAAGTCTGAAAGCATGTAAAATTTATAACACCCATGGGCCTCCATCTTCAATGGGGTGGGTTGGGGACATCCTCTTATATTTCTTCATTTGAGTCTTGTTTGTTATTTATAATTTTGTTACATAAACTTTTGTTTTCTTGGAGTGTCACTGTTCTTTCCATTTACATTGTTGTGATTACTTTATATATTGTTTTCATGGCTCTGCTTACTTAATTTTGTATCAATTCATATTGATCTTTCCATGTTTCCCTGTATTTATCACACATATCATTTCTTATAGCACAGTAATATTCATGTATCACAATTTATTTAGCCATTCCCCAATTGATGGGGTTTGATTTTGTTTCTAAATTTTTAGCTATCACAAAAAAATGCTGCTATAAATATTTTAGAGTATATATGGATTTTCTTCTTATTGATGGCTTCCTTGAGGTTTAAGTTTAACTTTGAAAAGTTCTTTCAAAGGGTATGGATATTTTAGTCACTTTTTTGCACAACTCCAAATTGCTTTCCAAAATGGCTATACCATTTTATAGTTCCATCAACGTGTTAATGCACACATCTCAATTCTCAGTTGTCAGGATTAGCTCACTCTTGAGTCCATAAGCAACTCTCTTCCCTGTTGTCAGGGGTCAAGTTCCTCAAAGCTGCTCTCTTCCTTGAATGTCTCTCTGTATCTGTGTCTGTCATTTGTGTAAGTGATTGTGTGTGTGCGTGTGCATGTGTGTGTATGCTTACACATGCACTCACTTCCTCAATTGGTTCTTAATCTGTGAAGTTTGAGGCCTAATTGAGAGAGTTCCACTTCAATGTGGCATAGTTGATTCAGTGAACGGAGAAGCTAGAGCTATTATCAAACGAGAACCTAGGACTACTTCCCCATCATGATGAAACATTGGAGGAGGATTATATTGAAGGGTTTAATCTTTTAGAAGTAAAAAATAACTTTAATTATTTTTCAAAAACTCATTCACATTAGATATTCATTCTCCTGAATTCATCCATTCTAGCTCTGAATCACCAATTGCCTATGGGACATTTTAATCAGTATGTCCCTTAGGCACTTGTCCTCTAAGCATATCTAAAGCAGAATATATTATCTTTCCCCCAAAACCTTCCCCTCCTCTCAATCTTCCTATATATTGAGGGCACCATCATTCTTCTAGTAACTTGACTTCACAACTCTGTTGTCATCCTCAGCTCCTCACTCTCTCTCACCTGAACTATTCAACCAGATGCCAAATCTTGTCATTTCTACCTCCACAACATCACTTGTATCTGACCCCTTCTCTCTAGTGACACACCCACCATGCTAATTCTGGCCTTCATCATTTCTTGCCTAGACTATTAAAAAAATCTACTAGTTGGTCTTCCAAACTCATCTCCCCTCTCTAATCTATTCCCCACATAGCTGACAAATTAATATTCCTCAGGAGCAGGTCTGTTTATGGGACTTCCATGTTCAATCCAACTCCATTGGGTTTGGATCACCTTTATGATTACATACACACTCCTTTGTTAAAACTCTGTACAACCTGGCTCCATTTTACCTTTCCAGTCTTGTTATACCTTATTCCCCTTCCTATACTCTGCAATCTATCCAAATTGGCCTTTTTGTCCATACTATGACTCTCCAATCACCATCTCTGGGCCTTTGCACAAGCCATTACCCCATCAACCTGAAACGTATTCCAATAAATTCCTTGTTTTCTTCCAAGTTCCTCTCAGTGCTATTTTTTTATAGGAAGACTTTCCTTATCCATCCAGCTGCCCCTTCCTCACTCACAATTACCTGAAATTCATTTGGCATATTCTTATATATGCATGTGTGCCTCCCTTCCACCCGGGACCAACAGATAAAAGTTCCTTGAGAGCAGAGACTTTGTAATTTTACTCCTTTTTATCCTCAGTAGCAAGTATAATGTCTAGTACATGGTAGGGTTTGATAAATATTTGCTGATTGGGTCACTGAGTGACTGAATACCAGGCTTTCACAGAAAGCAGTTTGAGGAACAGTGGCTTAAACAACATCAATTGAATCAACAGTTACTTACCTGTGTGTAGGATAGCTACATGTGGATGGTCAAGCATAGAGAGTCACACATTTACACATAGATACATGATCAGCACCATTTTTCTTTTTTTTAATTTTTCAAATGCTTTATTAACTTCTGATTTACATCATTCATTTCCGCCAGATTTTGAGTTACAATTTTTCTCCCCGTTTTTCCCTTACCCACCGCCCCAAAATAGCAGTCCCACAGGATATCCCCTCCTCCAGTCTGCTCTGTCCATATATTCTCCCATACCCCCTTAGACTTTTCCAGGAGGGCATGGGAGCAGTACCATTCTTCTAGTCTAGGACCTCAATCCAATGTGTATATGTGCATGTATGTGTGTGTGTGTGTGTAAATACATTCCGTTATTAGCCTAAGCAGCATAGAATTAAGAAGGTAAATCTGTTCCTAAGAGAATCATAACGCATTCAAAATCCAAAGATAAATGATGCTAATTCCTTTGGATTATCTGCATCATTCTTCCTCCTCAGTTAACAGAATCAAAAGTCAACTATATTCACTTTGAAACCTATTCTGGGTCTCTGGCTTGCATCCTCTATCTTCTTTTTGCTGTCTGTACCATCTCAGTCCTAGTCACAGAATGGCAGAGCCTTGGAGGACACTTAGTCCGATTTCTACCTCACTAGGAGTCCCCTCCACCACATCCTCAATAAGGGGATCATCCAGCTTCTGGCTGAACACCTCCTGAGATGGGACACTTCTTACCTCCAGAGGCAGTACACTTCACTTTGGGATAGCTCTGCTCATTAGGAAGTTTTTCTTAATGTTTTCCCAAATCTGCCTCTGTATCGTCTGTCCATTTTATCCTTTGGGGTTAAGTCCAATCCTCCCTCCCCACTCCCAGGAGAGTTCTTCAATTACTTGTGTAAAGTAATTAGACTGTAAAGAGAAACAAAGGTTACACTTGAAGACAGTGATGGTGTCCCCCACCCTCATCTTCTCTTCTCCAGATTAAATAGTCCACTTCCTTCACCTGTCACTGTCTCTAGCCTAATCATTATTCTAATCACCACCCCCTGGTCACACTGTAACCTCAGAACAGAACACAATATTCTCCTGGTGTCCTGAGCAGGGTAGACAGAAGACAGGGAGACTCTCCATCCATTTCTTCCTCTTGGGCACTGTGCATAAGTGCAGACTAATTTTGAATTAGCTTTTTTGGCTTCCATTTTATACCTCAGTACCCTGAAACAAGAGATTTGTGTGAATGATTTTGCCTCTGTTTGAGTATAATGAATCAAGTTCCTGGATGAACAAGCCACCATTTTACTCCTCCTGGGAATAAAGAGTGGAAAGCTGGCAGGCTTCAGAGGCCAGAGCAGAAGCAGTGTGTGTGTGTGTGTGTGTGTGTGTGTATGTGTGTGTGTGTATGTGTGTGTGAGTGTGTGTGTTTGTGTGTGTGTGTGTGAGTGTGTGTGTGTGAGTGTGTGTTTGTGTGTGTGTGAGTGTGTGTGTGTTTGTGTGTGTGTGTTTGTGTATGTGTGTGTGTGTGTGAGTCATCCCTGCCTGCTCAGGAGTCTGACTCAGAGTAAGACCTCGAGAACTATATTTCTCTCCTCAGCCCAGTCTTCTAGCTTAGTCATAGCTCTGGGGCACTAAAGAGTTGAGGGAACTGATTCATCAAATGGTTTAGGAGATTTTATTCCCTGGCTGTGAGCAGAGTAGATGAACATGAACATGATGTGACAAACAGCAGTGATAGCCTTCTGCCCCCAAGCATCTTTCCCACTCAGATCAGTCAGCAAACAGGCATTGATTTCACATGGGCCAGGTACTGAGCTATTAGGGACACAAAGAAAGACAAAAACATATTCAAGACAGAATGCATTTCAATCTCTTTGCCCCCAAAGCTCCCCCTCTCCTGTACTTCTACCTTACTGAGGAAGCTACCACGATCTTTACAGTCTTCCAAGTTTGTACCTTAGCCATTATCTTTAACTGACTGCTTTTCTTCACCATACATAACCAATTAGTTACCAAAGCTTGTCTTTTATCCCCCCCACAACATCCCCTTCTCACTCCTCGCGTGGCCACCACGTCAGCTCAGGTTTTTACTTTTCACTTGGTCTATTGCAATCACTTCCTAATTGATCTCCCTCTAGGTCCTCAAGGGTGGCCCTTTGGCTGAATCAAAACTTCACAGAGCAAATCCCCTTAATACAAGTATTTGTTCTGTAAAACTTGTACTCAGTTAAAAGGCTGTACCCAAGGACCTAGAAGGGCACATGTGGCCTCGAAATCACAGGTTCCCCACCCCTGATTCTAATCACATTGGTCTTGCTGTTTCTCATACATCCCACACTATTTCCCATCCTTGTGCCTTTGCACTCCTCCCTACCATTCCTGGAACACATTTATTCATATCCTTTGTCTCTTAGAATCCTGCCTGGAATTTACTCCCTCCTATATCAATGTATTGGAGGGGAGAAAACAAGGCTAAATCAAGAACAACTGGTTGTCCAGTTTGGCTAAAGCACTGAGGAAAGGGAAATGACATAGAAAGAAGAGGTGAAGGACACTGGAAATAAATTTTGCTGACCCTCTTTTTGCCTTGAGAAGAGCCCTTTTTTTACTTTTTAAATTTTGGATCCATTTAAGTTCTAATTGACCTCATATCTTACTGCACTGTTAATGTTGCCATTGCTTGTTATCTGAAACTCTAGCAAGGCATAGAGTCAGTGGCTTGTGGCAAACATTCAACAAAAGCCACCATATGGAGCTAGAACTTCATGAAAGCTTGTTACTTGATTTGGGGCTTACTTGGTTCTGGCCTGTAGATGGTAAGTTGTTTGAAGGTTCCCTGGGGGCTAAGTGACTTTCCAATGTTCACATAGCTACTGTTCATTAGAGGCAGAACTCAAACCAAGGTCTTCTTGATTCTACAGCTGATCCCTTTACCCATGTTGGGCTGCCTCTCCTGGACCTTTAATTTGAAAATTGGTGCTTTCGGCCATTCCTGTCTCCTTTGTGTACTCATAAGAAGACAAAATATTCACTACGTGGTTATTCCCAAATTGAATTTTTTCTAGGCCTATTTATTCCAATTAATGATTTTTTTTATAAACAATAACCTGATTTAGTATAAACTGAACTTGTTTTTTTTCTTATGTCAGCATGTGTTGGGTTACAAACAGTATGGTTTCATGGAAAGAACAAAGGATTGGGCATCAATAGTAAGGACTTGGATCTGCTTCTTATGACCTGACCTTGGATAATTTGACAATCCAAGTTAACATTTAGTAAGGTCTATGGGCAAGATTCTGTGCTCTAATGACTAGAGATACAGACACCCAACTCAAAGATCCTTTGCTCTCAAGAAGTTTACCTTCTACTAGTCAAGTCATTTCCCCCCTCTTTACCTCAGCTTTCTTCACTGTAAAAGAAAGGGATCAAGCTTAGTGACCTGTGAGGTCCCTTCTAGTTCAAAACTTTTGTGATTCTATGATAAATTTTTGTGGGTAGAGCTGAATAATTAACCACAACACAGTGGTTAGTCTTGTTTGAAGTCAGGATTATGTCCAAAGACACTTAGTTCAAAACACCAATATATGAATTTCAGATCTAATTTTTTGGAGACTTCACAGCACTTCCAGAATTCTGGTTTATTTACTCTTATAATCTTGATATGACTCTAAAGGAGAGGAATGATTAGCCCTTTCTGTTAAAGCTGAGAATCCCAGTGGAAGGAAGACAGCTGTTCGGGGAATGTACATTTGCTCAGATATCTACAATCACTAATTTTACCCCAAGGCTATAAGAGAGAGTCAATATCATTCTTTGATGCTGGTGATCAAGTGTGCTGGTAAGATATGGTGTGTGAGTGTGTCTGGAATATAGTGTGGAAAGGTTATGGAATGACTCAAGTAGAACCTGAGTTTGTGATAGAGATTAGAACAGTGATAAGAGAGCTGAGAGTTGGGGGGGAGAGACAGAGACAGATAGAGAAAGACAGACAAACATAGACAGAGAGAGAGGAGAGAGAGACAGAGAGAAAAGAGAGAGAGAGAGAGAGAGACAGAGAGAGACAAAGAGGAGAGAGACAGAGACAGAGAGAGACAGAGATAGAGAAAGAGTTGAGTATGCACAGAACAAGAATACTATACTAGAGAGTGAATGATATGTGGAAGGAAGATCCAGGTCTGGGCCTTTGGGCTTTGGGGCTGATTCTTTGTTGTGGAGGTGAGTTCTAGAGCCAGGTCAAGGCAGGTGAGTCCTACCTATCTAATTGGAAAGATTATAGGCCTTTGGTCTTCTGCTGATCTCAATAAAAGTATATCAGCCTTTGGAGAACTGAAATGTCTAAACTCTGGCAAAAGTAAATATCTACTGGACTTCATTCTGAGTCCTTAAAAATCTTCCTAAGAGAGAGCCCAAAGAGAAACCAAAGTCAGTATGCAAGCATAATTAGGTGAGCCTAAGTGGGTGCGTAGCATATACAGTGATATTCAGATTCTACACAAAATATATGGAAAGTACCCAGAAATTAGCTAATGGTCATAGCTTTGGTGTTTTCAAAATCATGGACAGACTTCAGTCTACACTACAGAGTATTCTCTCCTTCTGCCTGCCTCCTCATTCTGTTGCTCCAAATTGGTGGGATTTGGGTGGTGGTGAAAAAAGGAAGAAGGAAGAGAGAGAGAGAGAGAATGTGCTTAACGAGATGGATAAGAGACACAGGGACCAGCTACATCTGTGGGATTTTTTGCTGGGATTGGCTATTGTTGAACGCATTTAAAGGGTCAGAAGTGGTCAAAGACCCTTCTAGCAAGCAAACAAGATGATTCAGTCTTGGGAAAGAACTAGTCTTGTGAGTTTGAGTTCACATTAAATCCTGAATTCTGTATCCTGGTCTGATCAAAAATTTTGACTCAAAATTTCTGTTTTTGTGCCTGGTGATTGACCCTACAGGTAGAATGAGTCAAAAATACTGAAGAAATGACATTGTTTTATTTTTTACCTGTCCAAGGAAGAAATCAAACTGTATTTTGCCTAAGTAGTCTTTATAAAGATTAGGGGACTTTATCCTAACTTCCACTCACTTTGGCAAGTTGAGTTAGCTAGAGTGAGGCTAGCTAGTTATATTTCCCCTTTGGGGTCTGTTCTTCATTGAGCTTGGATATCTGGAAGCATTGACATGGACTTTAATCATGGGCCTA